>NW_006400042.1:604954-625878 GCF_000299155.1 Elephantulus edwardii | reverse complement strand
GAAAGCGCCACACCACCTTCCACAATGGTTGCACCATTTTACATTCCCACCAACAGTGAATAAGAGTTCCAGTTTCTCCACATCCTCGCCAGCATTTGTTGCTTGCTGTTCTGTTATATTTTGCTATTCTTGCTGGGGTGAGATGATATAGTTGTTGAGAATCTTCTTAATGTTGAACTTCAGTGCATTTTGAAGACTACAGTTCTTGACCTTCTACAGCAAACACTTTAGGTCCTCCTCAGTTTTAGCAAGCAAGGTTGTGTTATCTGCATATCGCAGGCTGTTGATGAGTCTTCCACAAGTCCTGATGTCTCCATTCCTCCTCATAAAGCCAGCCTCCCGAATAATCAGTTCCGCATACAGATTGAAAGGGTATGGAGACAAGATGCATCCCTGAACACTTTTCCAATTTTGTACCACGCAGTATTTCCTTCCTCAGTTTTGAGGACTGCTTCCTGGTCCAAGTATAAGTTTTGCATGAGCCCAATCAGGTTTTCTGGAATTTCCATTCTCCTCAAGATTAGCCACAATTTGTTGTGATACACATAGTAAAATGCTTTTGCATAGTCAATGAAACACAGACTTTCTCTGGCACTCTTTGCTTTGGGCCAAGATTCATTTGACATTAGTGATAATGTCTCTAGTACCATGGCCTCTTCTACAACAGGCTTGCATTTCTGGTAGCTTTCTGTCAATGCACTTTTCCAGTCATTTTTGGATAATCTTCAGTGGATTTTCCTTACATGTGATATTAGTGATAGTGTTCGATAATTTCCACACTCTGTCAGGTCATCTTTTTTTGGAATGGGAATAAACATGTATCTCTTCCAGTCAGTTGGCCAGGTCGTTGTCCTCCAGATTTCTTGGCACAACTTAGTGAGCTCATCCAGGGCAGCATCTGTTTGCTGAAATATGTCAGTTGGTATTTCATCAATTCCTATGGCCTTGTTGTTTTGGTTTTTAAATTTTATATCAGTCTGCTTACAAAATTTGTTTCACACTATTCTTCATTCACATTGTATTTTATACAATCATTCCTATGCATTATGTTGTTGGTTGTTTTTTTTCAAGTCTGATGTAAAGGTTTATTGACTGGACACAATAGACAGATTGATGCTGTCTGGGAACCCATGCGTTATGTTTTATAAAATTAATCACAACTGAACCTTACCCATCATTTCACACAATTTGGTGGCTGGAGGGAGTAGCGTTGTTTTATGCCAGTTCTTGTAGAGAAGCTTGAACTTCCTCCTTTATCACTACTTGATTATGTGTTGTTTCTTGGGATTCTTCTGTGTCAGCCAATTCTTTTTGGCACAGTGACTATGTACTCCTTCTACTTTTAATGCTTCCTGGATCATTCATATTCTGCCAACAGTATCCTTCAGTATTGCAACTCACAGCTTGAATTTGTTCTTTAGTTCCTTCAGCTTAAGGAATGCGAAGTAAGTCATATCCTTTTGATTTTTCAACTCCAGCTCTTTGCTCATTATATGCTCACTATTTGTTGAGTGAATGATATTAAATGATCTAATCCAGGCAACTAGTTTTAGAATCTGGAGGCAGTGTTTTAGAAAGTCAGAACTAATTATAGAACACGCCACAGAGATCTGGATGTCTTTCATATGCTGCAGTATAGACCAAGAGGCATTTTTTTTCTTTATAGAACTTAGTCTTTTGCAAAAAAGTCAAGACCTCACCTCATTTTCTGTTTTGAGAAAGGTGGAGATGGGACAGTAGAAGCAACGTGTGGGCATCAAAAACTTTCTAACAGGATGAAAAGAAAACCTATGGACTGAAAAACATTTGGCAGTGACATCTCAGACAAAGGATTCAAAAGGAAAGTTTACAGAATACTACAGGACCACCTCAAGGAAAAGACTGAGAGCCCAATAATAACATATAAGCCTCTAGATTTGATGACCTGGGCACGCTGCTTTCTCAGTCTTAGCCTCTTCATTTGCTCAAAGAGGATGATAACATCTCCAGAGAGGGTGTCAGGAGACTAGACAATCCACGTGAGAGGGGTTATCCCTGAACTTGAAAAATGGCAAGCCTCTCTTATTTCCCTTTACATCCTCTCATCTAAGGTCTTAATGTAGGAAAAAGACTTGATCTGTGAAGATTCCTTTCTAACTTCAGAAGCCTGCCTAAAATGTATTTTTCATACCTTCCTTCCAAATGAAATGGATAAATGTGAAAATCTGAAGAGCCCTCATTTGCCCTCTTACACCTGCCATGAGGAAAGGACAGAATCTGATTAATATTATTTTTTATTAGCTCACTTACAAAGTTCATGTACATTGTGTTTTAGATTATTCTTCATTCAAATTTTGTTTGATACAGTCATTCTCATGCATTATGTTTTATAAAATTAATCACTATTGAACCTTGGTCATCATTACCCTGTCTTTTCGCCTGGATCCTTCCCCTTTCCCTGCCCCCTCCCTCCACCCACAAAGTTGTGTACTTTTTTATTATTATTATTGTTAATCAATCTACTAAACTTTGCCCAAGACATATATCTACACTTACATCTCAAGAAAGAACCAAAAACTGTAAAGAAATGTTACAGTACTCCTATATGTTCTTAAAAAGATCTGTCAGAGTTCTTGTTGAGTTTCACTGCCCAATTTGTGTGAGAGCTGCAAACTGATTGATTTAGCAAGAGCCTGACAGTTGAGCTCAGGTTACTGGGCAAGTGGCCCAATGGCTAGAGCCACCAATATATTGTCTTGTGCATATTGAGTACTTGAGTGGGCAGACTGGTGTTCCAAATGGCATGGCGTACTGCATTCTTTCAAACACTAGGCAAAAATGTGTGTGCTTTTATATTTATTATTGTTGCTACATGTTGTTGAATAAGACTCTACTCATAGCTGGCCTTCAAGCAGGTTTTCAGAGGCTGTAAATTGCATGGGAGGGAATTCACCACCTCTCTCTCATGGAGCAGCTGGTGGATTCAAATTGTATGCCTTTGAGTTGGCCCTGCAACTCTCTCCCACTTGGTTACAAGAGCTCCTAGTGGTAAAGAACTGTGCTGCCAACCTTAAGGCACGTGGTTCAAATCCACCAGCTGCTCTGCAGGAAGAAGATGGACAGGCTTCTCCAGTGTGATTTACTGCTGTTGAAAACCCACTGGAAGGTCAGCAATGAGTCAGTTTCAACTTGATGGAATATCACAACAAATATACAAAATAAGCTTTGATGAGGGCTTCTCACTATCTCAAGTTACCATTTAATTTATATAGATGCATAGAGTTGGTGATCACCAATTCCCACTCTTATTTACTTGATACCTAATCCGTCTCAGTGGCGTTAATAAATCCTTGATAGGAGCCAAATTTTAACATCTAATAAATTATGTATGCTATATATGTTGTAAAGAACTCAAAGCTGAATAAGATTCAGTTATATAACCAAAATATTTTTTCAAGTTATATTTACTTACATTAATCTAAATATGATTTTATACTTTAAAAAATCAAATGGAGGTGGCCCCCATGACACTTACTTTTCTTTATCTTTAATTTTCAGAAACAAACGGGAAGACAGGTGATCCAGAACCAAAAGAAAAAGGTGAGATTATCAAATAAACAGCTTTTAACATTGAGCATGTTGTTAGGAGAGGTTATTCCTTGGAGAGAGACAACATGCTTAGGAAGGTGGAGGGGCAGCGAAAGAGAGGAAGACCCTCCACCAGGTGGGTTGACACAGTGACTGTGGGAATGGGCTTGAGCATGTCAGTGATGGTGAGGATGGCACAAGATAGGACAGGGTTCAGGTTGATTGTTCATAGGGTCATTATGAGCCATACTTGAAAGCACCCAACAGCATAACAATAACAACATAAGTTGCCATACCATTCAAGATTAGCATGGTGATTTTATGTTACAGGTTAATTATCTGTGAGTAATTATTTCAGCAGTGTTATTAGGAAACATTTGTGAATAGTCTAGTAGATAATCTAGTAAACATAAAGCTAAGTATCTAGAGAAAAATAGTCTAATCCTCACCCTCGTTAAAGGTTCTGTAAAGACATTTTTCTCCTGTTTTCCTTATGACTGTGTCTTCCAGATGTTGAAGTGTGCCTGGCACACAATAAGCGCTCTGGAAAGGCTTGTTGAATGGAATCCTAGTCTCATTGTTTGAGTCTGTTAATGGGGATTAACAGAAATAGGCATCAAAGGCTCTGTAAATTTTAACTGTGAAGGTGTGTATTAAAGCTCAGATAGAAATCCTAGGATTGAATGCTGCAAGAAACCCAAGACTTGAGGGACTGACACTGAGGGGACTCTATTATCATCTGTAAAAAACCCTGAAAAATCACATGATTCCCAGTGTACACTGGACACATTGTCCCCAACTTGCTGGGAGAACAGAGTATCAAGGAAAAGAAAACCTATATTAAAAAACACTTCAAGGGGAGCTCTGGTGGCCTAGTGGCATGGAGCTGCAACTACAATCCCAGAGGCACACGGTTCGAATCCACTAGATGCTCTGCCGGGAAAAGGAGGGACAATCTCCTCCTGTACCAGTCAGATCTGATTTGACGGTACACACACACAAAAATAAAAATTTAAAAAAAAACACCAAAAAAAAAAAACAACAAAACACTTCAACCTGTAGTTTCTTTATCCAGAAATGAAGATAAGAATTCTTAATGCATCTTAGAGGGTGTCTTTTAGCATAAAGTGAAAATAATGTTGTAAAAACGTAATCTGCTACTCTTGTTGTTGATTGCCTTCTAGTGGAGCATGACTCATAGCGACCCTATGAACAAAAGGCCTGAAGCCTTTCTGTAACCATCAACATTTATCAAAGTTCATAGAGTTTCCGGAGTACATGTTGTTTAGAAAGTGGATGCCACTCCTGCTTATAATATTATTATCCAAATCTCTGAAATTCAGATTGCTTTTTTTAGGGAAAACAAAATAATTGGTTAAAAGAGCTGTAGACATTAAACTACATGTCTGTTTCTTTTGTTTGTGATGGGTTAACATAGGTATGGCAATTTTTATTTTGATAAAAGCAACACCTTTTAAAAACCTCACATTTACTATTATAATAAATTATAAAAGCCAAGCCATTTTTTAGTTCTTAAAAGAGGAAAGGCATAGTTGAAGAATACAAGACAATTTTATAAATGGAAAAATTTTACTTTATTGAAAATTCACTAAGATTATCCCTCTCATTCATTTACCCTCAGGTCAGTGAACATTTTGTTCTGAAGCAGCCACTCTTAGTGATTAAGATCAAGTTTACTCAAGTCCCACACTTAGCATCCTAGATCCTAGCATGTACCGGAAAAGGGAAGAAACAAAAAAAATCCTCTTTGTCTTTCATTCTTGTTGCCATGTCTTACATTACTTGGGTAGAGGAACTCTTAAGTAAAATCCTGTTTTTTCTCATAGCCTCTTATCTTTATTCTCTGTCATCCCCCAAAGCTGGATTTAGACGAATCCTATAATTCACTTCTTTTTTTTATTGCATCTAAATCAGTTATATATAATTTAAAAAATTCATATTACAGTCCCTTAAAGAAGTAAGTCAGTTACCTATGTAAAATAAACTTAGAGACAGGCAGCCTAGGACCATTATTTCGGATGCTAGAGACCCTGCTCTCAATAAGCAGCCTTATCTCCTAAAATGAGTGCTCAGGCACCAGCCATTGTTCATGTCCAGATCACTGACTGGAACAACAGAAGAGGACTCCTTTGTTATGTCTGAAATCTAGAGTTCTAGTTCTAGTGCAAAAGGTAATACTGAATAGTGAGAAGAAACAATTAGCAAACATGAACATGCATTGTTTTACTACTTTGTTATCAAAATGTATTCTACCATCATATTTTAGTAAAACACCCAGGCATAGTCTTCACAATTGCTTGCTATGCGTCAGAGAGCTGGACAATGACTAGGGATGATAGTAAGAGAATTGATGCCTTTGAACTGTGGTGCTGGAGAATAGTGTTCAGTATACCATGAACTGCCAGGAAAACAAACTGGTTCATCCTAGAGAGGGTAAAACCAGTCTGCTCCTTGGAGGAAGGATTCTGAAACTTTGTCTGACATACTTTGGGCATGTTGCAAAGAGGGACCAATCCTTGGAGGGATGGAGGGACAGAGAAAGAGAGGAAGACCATCGATATGATCGATATGACTGGGGTGATGAGGGTAAAGTGTCAGAGACAGTAAAGTTGGCAGAGGATAAAGCAGGTTTCAGGGCTGTTGTACATATGGTTGCTATGAGTTGCAAACAACTTGATAGCACATAACAACAAACAACAACTCTTTGTTTGATACTAACGGACATTCTGGAATAGGGAGGAGACGTCAGTAGACCTTGTTATTAGGTGCCAGTGAGTGGACTGTGACCCACGGCAACTCTGTGAACAAGGCTTGCCTGTCCTGTGCCATCTCTGATAGGTTTGAGCCCATGGTTACAGACACTGTCAATTCATCTTGTTGAAGGTCTTCCTCTCTTTCTCTGACTCTGCACCTTTTCAAGCATGATGTACATACAGTCAAACCTTGGGTCCTGGTCCAAGAGGGAACTTGCTAGGACAGGGCAAGGGCTGGAGTCTCTGGGCTGTTTTCTTCATTGAACCTTAGGGGTCCATGTGATGGATTTGCTTGCTTGGTTTATCATAGCTCTTAGATCATTTAAGATTGGAAGTTTATACCAGTACCAACCAAAATGCTTTTATAACTAAAGTATATTATTAAGGGTTTAATGGAAGAATGGTCTTAAAATTAAAACAAAAGTCACTGATACCACAAATTCATTGTGGTTTAATCCTCATATTATCAGTCTTGGGGATTCTGTTTTCTGGTGAGTTGTTTTTCTCATCTAATGCTGTGCCAAGAAATCTGGAGAACAACCACTTGGCAAGCTGACTGGAAGAGATGTGTATTTGTTCCCATCCTAAAGAATGGTGACCCAACAGAGTGTGGAAACTAGAGAACAATCTCATTGATTTCACACGCAAGCAAGATTCTACTGAAGATTATCCAAAAACGACTGGAACAGCACATCAGCAGAGAACTGCTAGAAGTCCAGGCTGGGTTTAGAAGGGGTCGTGGTACTAGGGATATTGTAGCTAATGTTAGATGGATCTTAGCTGAGAGCAGGGAATACCAGAGGAATGTCTATCTGTGTTTCATTGATTATGTAAAGGCGTTTGACTGTGTGGATCATAACAAAGTGTGGCTGACTCTGAGAAGAATGGGAATCCCAGCACACTTGATTGTGCTAATGCGAAACCTATACTTGTACCAAGAGGCAGTTGTCAGAACAGAGCAGGGAAACACTGCATGGTTCAAAATTGGGAAGGGCGTACGCCAAGGATGTGTCTTGTCTCCATACCTTTTCAACCTGTATGCAGAACAGATTATTCGGGAGGCTGGCTGTATGAGAATGTGGGGTCAGGATTTGTGGAAGATCTATCAACAGTCTGTGTTATGCAGATGACACAATCCTGCTTGCTGAAACTGAGGAGGACCTGAAGTGCTTCCTGCAGAGAGAGGGTCAAAGAGTGCAGCCTTCAATATATATTGAGGCTCAATGTCAAGAAGACAAAGATTTTCACCCCTGGTTCAGTGGGCAGCATCAGGATGGATGGTGGAGATTGAGATACTGTTCACAGCTTTAGTTTGCTTGGCTCCACAGTCAACAGTCTTGGCACCAGCAGCCAGGAAATTAAAAGACATATTGCGATAGGAAAGTCTGTTGTTAGAGACCTTTCCAAAGTTCTGAAGAGCAATGGTGTCTCTCTGGAGATTAGGGTGCGCCTCATACAGGCCATGGTCTTTGCAATCACTTGTTATGAATCAGAGAGTTGGACAATGACTAAGGAGGATAGAAGGAGAATTTTTTTTCTTTTCTAATTGTTTCATTTTTATTTTTTTTCTATAATTATATTTTATTAATTTTCATAAACATTTACAGAGATTTTGGGTTTCCATTCATTCATTGTTGCACTATTCTCTCTACCCTCCTCCCAGTTTGTTCTTGTCCAAATGCCACAGTGCTTGTCAAAGCCAGTTGTGATTAATCTTCTTTGTCAGTGTGTCCTTTGCCATTCCCTATCACTCCTCCCTGAGAGAGACTTCACCCTGAGTCATAAGGAAAAGGGGATGGCGTATTCTCTTAGCTACTTCCTGCTGAAAAGGGACGCTGTGGGTTTCAGGGTGAAGATCTTCTCTCACTACTCTAAAGGGCCCCTTTGGCAGTAGGAAACACATAGACTATTATGGAGATTGATTTTGGGATTTAGATGCACTCTTATTGATTGTGCTTGGCCGTACATGTTCATATCCTTGAAGATGTATCATGGGGGTGTTGCAACCTAGAAGACACAAATTTGACTAACAAGTTATAAGTACATGAGTCCAAAAATTATGGAAAAGTAAAAGAAAAGATTCTTTCATTGTTTTACAAACCCTCCCCCAGGTCCCCTCCACCATGTAGCCCTCACTCTAGTCTCCTGTGATGACAGAAATACCTAGTTATATATCTCTTTTAAACAGTTTTCTTCCTCCTCTGTTTCAGTGCAGTATACATTATTGAACCCATCTTACTCAGTCTCTCCCCAACCCCAAGGACAGTCCCATTCTACAACAGTGGCATCATGTAATATTTGTCCTTTTGTGACTGGGATATTTCACTCAGCATAATGTTTTCCAGAGTCAACCATTTTGAATAATATTGCATGAGTTCCTTGTTTTTTAATGCAGCATAGTATTCCATTGTGCGAATATACCACAGCTTCTCTAGCCATTCGTTTGTTGATGGGCACTTAGGTTGTTTCCAACTCCTTGCTATTGTGAACAAAGCTGCAGTAAACATGGGTGTGCATATATCTGCTTGGATGTCAGCTATGGTCTCTTCAGGGTATATTCCCAGTAGTGGAATTGCTGGGTCAAATGGTATCTCTATTTGCAACTTTTTGAGAAAGCGCCATACTGCTTTCCACAGGGGTTGCACCATTTTACACTCCCACCAACAGTGAATCAGAGAAGGAGAATTGATGCCTTTGAGCTGTGGTGCTGAAGAAGAGTATTGAATGTACCATGGACAGCTATGAAAACAAACAGAATCATTCTGGAGAAGGTTAAACCGCGCTGCTCCTTTGAGGCAAGGATTCTGAAGCTTCATCTAACATAATTTGGACATGTTGTAAGGAGGGAATCTCCTCCTCTGCATAGTTGATGACTCTCTCCAGGTCTGCTGCATGACTATCCTTTTCTGTGGCTTTTCGAGAGGTCACTCAGGGCTGCTTGTCTCAGTGTCCAGGTCCAGCTCCACATCCCCCTCTGTGGCCATCTCAATCCCACCTGCAGGCCGAGAGACTTGGATTTTTTTTAAATTTTTAAAAAATATTTTGTATTGGCTTGTTTTATTGGCTTTTATTGCCTTATTCATAGACATTGTGTTCCATTCATGTACATGGTGCTCTGTACAATCATTCTTATACGTTGTATTGCATTCAGGTACATTGTGCTTTATGTTGTTGTTGTTGATTGTATTTAAGTCAAGCACGACTCTTAGCAAACTATGAACAAAAGGACTGAAGCCCCTCTAAAACCATCAACATTTATCAAAGTTAATAGAGTAACTGGAGGCATGATATTTAGTAATTGGATACCAGTCCTGCTTCCAAACCTGTCATAGTATGTTATTGTTGTCATGTGCCTTTGAGTTGCCTGCAATGTATAGCAACCCTATGTACAGTAGCTCTGAACCCTTCTCTGTCCTATACCAGTCTCACTAACTCCAACACACTAACCCCCGTTGCCCCAGTTGCTGTCTCAATCCATCTTATTTGGGGTTTTCCTTCCCTGTGCTATCTGTCCACCCTTCCAGACATGATGTCCTTCTCCAAGGATGGATCTCTCCTGGCCACATGCTGAAAGTAAGTGAGGCAGAGCTTCAGAATCCTAGTCTCCATGGAGAGACTTGGTTTCACCCTTTCCAAGACACACTGATTTGTTTTCTTGGCAGTCCATGGTATGTATGTTCAAGACTCTTCTCCAGTACCACTACTTGAAGGCATTTCTTATTCTTCTGTCATCATTAGTCACTGTCCAACTCTCTGAAGTACAACAAGTAATTGAGAAGACTATGGCCTGGATTAGGCGCACCTTTGTATCTAGACATTGTTGCTCGTCAGCACTCTGGAGAGGACCCTGACAGCTGATTTTCTCAATGCAGTTCATCTTTTGATTTCCTAACTGATGGTGTAATTGCAATCTGTGACTGCTAACAACTTCTATCTCCTCTCCATCTATTATGGTGCTGCCAACTGGCCCAGTGGTGAGAATCTTTGTCTTCTTGATGTTGAGCTTCAATCTATATTAAAGACTACAGTCCTTGACCTTTTGCAGCAAGTGCTTCAGGTCTTCTTCAGTTTCAGCAAGCAAGGTTGTGTCATCTGCCTGTTGCAGGTTAATGAGTCTTCCTCCAAACGTGATGCCACACTCCTCCTCATAAAGCCCCTCTTCCCAAATTATTTGTTCTGCATACAAATTGAAAAGGTATGGGGACAGATTGCATCCCTGACACACTCCTTTCCTGATTTTGAACCATGCAGTGTTTCCTTGCTTTGTTCCAAGGACTGCTTCTTGGTCCTAGAATAGGTTTTGTATAAGCACGATCAAGTGTTCTGAGATTAATTTTCCTCAAAGTTAGCCACAATTTATTGTGATCCACACAGTCAAATGCCTGTGTATAGTCAATGAAACACAGATAGACATTCTTCTGGTACTCTGCTTTCTGCAAATATCCATTTGACTTTGGCAAAAATGTCCCTTAGTGCCACGACCTCTTCTAAACTCAGCTTGTATTTCTGGTAGTTCTCTGTCAGTGTCCTGCTCAAGTCTTTCTGTATAATCATCAGCAGGATTTTGCTAGTGTGTGATATTAATGATTGTTATTATGGGCCATTGAGTTGCTTGTGACTCATAGTGACCCTATGTACAAGAGACCTAAACCCTGCTCTATCCTGTGCCAACCTCACTGTCTCTGACTCACCTACTCCCATTACCACAGTCACTGAATTATCCATCTCATTGAGGGTATTCCTCTCTTGTGTTGTTCCTCCACTCTCCCAAACATGATGTCCCTTTCCAAGGGCTGGTCCCTCATTTCAACATGCCCAAAGTATGTCAGACAAAGCTTCAGAATCTTTGCCTCCAAGGAACAGTCCGGTTTCACCCTCTCCAAGACAAACTTGTTTGTTCTCCTAGCAGTCCATGGTATATCCAACACTCATCTCCAATACCACAACTCAAAGGCATCAATTCTCTTTTTATCATTCCTAGTCACTGTCCAGCTCTCTGACACATAGCATACAATTGAGAAGACTATGGCCCATATCAGGCACACCTTAGTCCCCAGCCTGACATTGTTGCTCATCAGTACTCTGAAGAGGTCCCTGACAACTTACTTTCCCAATGCAATTAGTCTCTTGATTTCCTGGCTGCTGGTACCAAGAGTGTTGATTGTGGAACTGTTAACTATCTCAGTCTCTTCACCATCCATAATGTTGGCCCAATGGTGAGAATCTTTGTTTTCTTGATGTTGAACCTCAATCCATATTGAGCACTGCAGTCCTTGACCTTCTGCAGCAAGCGCTTCAGGTCCTCCTCAGTTTCAGCAAGCAGGGTTGTGTCATCTGCCTAATGCTTGTTGGTGAATCTTCCTCCAATCCTGATGCCACATTCCTCCTCGTGCAACCCAAAGTTCCAGATGATCTGTTTTGCATACAGATTGAAAAGGTGTGGAGAGAGAATAATCCCTGGTACACCCTTCCTGATTTTGAACCCTGCATTGTCTCCTTGCTCTTTTCTGACGACCGCCTCTTGGTTCAAGTATAGGTTTTGCATAAGCACAGTCAAATGTTCTGGGATTCCCATTCTCCTCAGAGTCAACCAGTTTGTTATGATCCACATAGTCAAAAGCCTTTGCATAGTCAGTGAAATACAGATAAATATTCCTCTGGTACTCTCTTCTTTCTGCCAAGATCCATCTAAAATTAGCTGTAATATCCTTAGTATCATGTGATATTAATGTTGCTGTTGTTATGTGCTGTCAAGTTGCTTGTGACTCATAGCAACCCTATGTACAACAGCCCTAAACCCTGCTCTATCTTGTGCCAGTAGCACTGCCTCTGACACTCCCATCCCGATTACCCCAGTCACTGAATCAATCCATCTCATAGAGGGCCTGCCCCTCATGTGCTGTCCCTCCACCCTCCCAAGCATGATGTCCCTCTCCAAGGACTAGTCCCTGCCTACAACATGTCCAAAGTATGTCAAGACAAAGCCTCAGAATCCTTGCCTCCAAGGAGCAGCCTGGTTTAACCCTCTCTAGGATGAATCTGTTTTCTTAGCAGTCCATGGTACACTCAATACTCTTCTCCAGAACCACAGATCAAAGGCATCAATTCTCCTTCTATCTTCCCTAGTCGTTGTCCAACTCTCTGACACATAACAAGTGATTGCAAAGACCATGGCCTATATCAGATGCACCTTAGTCTCCAGAGTGACACCATTGCTCTTGTTTGATAATTTCTGCACTCTTTCGGGTCACCTTTCTTTGGAATGGGAACAAATATTAATCACTTCTAGTTAGTTGGCCAGGTGGTTTTCCTCCAGATTTCTTGGCACAACTTAGCATAACAGGTCAGCGTCTGTTTATTGAAATATGTCAGTTGGTATGCTGTCAACTCCTAGAGCCTTGTTTTTTGCCAAATATTTCAGAGCAGATTGAACTTCTTCCTTCATCACCACAGGTTCTTGCTCATATGTTCTTTCATGAAATTCTTCTGTGTCAGCTAATTCCTTCTGTTACAGTGACTCCATATACTCCTTCCATCTCCTTTTAATGCTTCTTACATCATTTAACATTCTGCCCAAAGCATCCTTGAGTACTGCCACTCGTGGCTTGAATTTTTTTTCAATTCCTTCAGCTTACAAAATGCTGAGCAAGTTCAACCCTTTTGATTTACTGACTCCAGCTCTTAGCACATTTCATTATAATACCTTGATTTGTTATCCTGAGCTGCCCTTTTTTCCCCCAACGTCTCTGAGCTGCCCTTTGAAATTTTCTGTTTAGCTCTTAATTTTTTTATTTCTACCTTTAACTTAGATTTCTCGGTCTTCTCATACAATATTCAGAGTCTCATCTGACATCCATCTTGGTCTTTTCTTCCTCTTCTGCCTTTTTGCATTCTTCATGGACAATATTCTTGGTATCCTCTCAAAGCTCATTTGGTCTTTGTGTTCAAGGCCCCAATCCTGTTCCTGAGAAAGTTTTGAAATTCGAGTGGGATAGACAGAAGATCAAATTTTGGTTCCTGTGGATTTGATTGTATTTTCTTCACCTTCAGCTTGAACTTGCATATGAGTAGTTGGTGGTCTGTTCCACAGTTAGCACCTAGCCTGGTTTCCACAGCTGATATTGTGCTTCTCCAGTGATTCTTTCCACAAATACAATCTATCAGATTCCTGTGCATACCATCAAGTGAAATCCCTGTATATAGCCTGCTTTTGTGTTTCTTATAAAAGGTATTTGCAATGAATAATCCATTGAATGTGCAGAATTCTGTCATTCTATCTCCAGCCTCATTTCTGTCAGCAGGTCCATGTTTTCCAGCTACTGATCCTTCGTCCTTGTTCCCAACTTTTACATTTCAATCACCCATTATTATCAATGCATTTTGATTGCTTGTTTGATCAATTTCTGACTGCAGAAGTTGGTAGAAATTTTCTATTTCCTCCTCTTTGGCTTAATTTGTCTGTGCATATATTTGAATGATAGTGGTATTCACAGGACTTTGTTGTATGCTTATGGATTATCCTGTCACTCGCCATATTGTATTTCATGATAGATCTAGAAATGACTTTTTTGATTATGACAGCAGCCCCATTTTTCCTCATCTTTTCATTCCCGCACAGTAGGTCATATGATCTTTTGATTGAAAATGTCCAATGCCAAGCCATCTCACTTTGCCAATACCTAGTATGTCAATATTTATGCTTTCCATTTCTTTTTAAACAACATTCAATTTTCCTACATTTATGCTTCTCACAATCCATGTTCCAATCACTAGTGTCTGCTTACAGCTGTTCCTCATTCTTTGTGTTTCCATATCTGAGATCTCAGCCTCATTTGCTATGTCTGCTAGTCTTAAGTGTGCTCTATTGTACCTAGGGTGTTTGAAGGCCTGTTATTTCAGAAGTGGATGGCCAAACCTTCCTCCTAGTCTGTTTTAATTTTTTTTTTTTTTAGTAATAGTATCTGACAGACAAGCATTTTACAGTTTGATAGTTTTTACACTCTGTTGGGTCACTTTTTTTTTGAATGGAAATAAATATGGATCTCATGACCAACTGACTGCAAGAGATCCTTCCATATTCTTTTAATGCTTCATGAATCATTCACTATTATGCCCATAGCATTCTTAAGCATTGCAGCTCATGGCTTGAATTTATTCTTTAGTTCTTTCAGCTTAAGAAATACTGATTGACAATTGGTATCAGTTATAATAGATGGAGAAGAGATTGAGAGTATTAATAGTTTCAACTTGCTGAGATCAACAATCAACACTCTTGTTACAGGCAGTCAAGAAATCATAAGACAAGTTGCATTAGGAATATTTTGTGTCAGGAACCTCTCAAGAGTGTGGAAGACCAATGATTCAGTCTAGAGACTGACTAAGAATCGCTAAGGTATGCCTCATCCAGGCCATGGTCTTCTCAATTGCTTACTGTGCTTCTTAGAACTGGAAAGTGACTAAGAATGGCAGAAGAATAATCAATGTCTTTGAGTTGTGGTGCTAGAGAAGAATGCTGAACATACCATGGACTCCCAAGAGAACAAACAGGTCTGTTTTGGAGAGGGTGAAACCAAATTTCTCCTTGGACACAAGGATTTTGAAGCTATGTTTAACATACTTTGGGCAGGTTGCCATGAGGGACCATTCCTTGGATAATGACATCATGCTTGGAAGGGTGGAGGGTGACTGCAGGAGAGGAAGACCCTGGATGAGATGGATTGACACAGTGACAGTGGTAATATGGGTAGGTGTGTCAGAGACATTGAGATTGACTCAGAATAGGGCTGGGTTCAGAGCTATTGTTCATAGGGTTACTGCGATTCATAGTCGACTTGATGGCACTTAACAATAACAACAACTGCTAGCCCAAAGGTGGTATTTTTCTCATGGTTCAAATTCATAAGCAGCTCATTGGACAGAAGATGGGCAATCACTTCCTGTGCAATTTACAGCTTTGAAAAACCCACTGGAAGATCAGCTATGATTTTGTTCTGATTTGACAGCAATGAGTTGTTGTTGTTTTACTAATGTTAAGAGTTCATGGTCCAAATTGATGACACAGAAGAAAAGGCCTTGGAATCTGCTTTCACCAAGAAAACCCTACGGAATAGTTCCACTCTATAATGTATCATGTCACAAGGGGAAATTGATTGGACAGCAGCTAACATCAGGAACAAGTTATGCTAAGCTACCAATTGGAAGGTTGAAGGTATGAAGACCCAACCTGAAGAAAGACCTGGCAATTGGCTTCTGAAAAATCAGTCACTAAAAATCCTACAGAATACATTTCTACTCTGACAGACATGGAGTCATCATGAATTAAAAAAACACACTGCCATCAAGTCAGTTTCACCTATGACAACCCACCATTGGATTTCTTAATGGAAGCAGACTACCCATGTTTTTTTCCATGGAGTAGCTGATGGATTTGAACTGCCAGCGTTTTGGTTAGCTGCCCAACATGTAACACACTATATCTACAGGAATCCTTAAAAAGACAGCAGAGGAGGTAGAAATGCATTATCTTCTCTTTTTACCATTCAGTCTTTAACTAGTGTATTCCTGCTTGCTAAAACTCTGTTCCTCAAAAGAAAGGCTGACAGTCTCCTCCTGTGTGATTTATACCTCCTGATGACCTACTCGAGGGCCAGCTATGAGTTAGTTCCAGCTCAACAGCACATAACAATAACAACAAAATCCAGTTACTAGAGAGCCTGGAAAATGTAATTTGCAGAAAAGAGCTTCCTGAAATATAGAACAGTGCAGGGACAAGATCAGGTAGGCAAATAGCAGGTCAAGTGAACAACTGTCATAATGTTTACAGTTTACTTTCAGATCATTCTGAGAACAAGATATGTAAATACAGATAAAGGACATATAGTGAAATTTTGAATCAGGTAAAGTATACAAATGTAGTCTTTCCATTTTTCTGAATGTTTAGCATTTTGAGTGGGAATGGAGAATATAAATATTCAAATAAATACTCAAAATGAAAAAAAAAATGCTGATCAAGTTCGGTACTTTTGATTTTCCAACTCCAGCTCCTTGCACATTTTATAATAATATTTTGCCTTGTCTTCCCGAGCAGCCCTTTGAAATCTTCTATTCAGCTCTTTAACTTATTTATTTCTTTGCTTTACTTTGGCTTCTCAGCGCTCTAATGCTATATTCAGAATTTCTTCTGACATCCATTTTGGTCTTTTCTTCTTCCTTTTTTGTAATGACTTTTTGCATTCTTTTTTTAAAAAATTTATATTACATATTTATTAAGGCAAGAAACTATATTAAAAAACACATTTGTTCTGTTTCAGGCATACTTGGGAATAAACCATTGTGAAAATTATTGCACATTTGAAACCACAGTGCATAACCGACTGTCTGCTTGACTTAGGTCATAAGGTAGATTGGAAGACAAAAATGGATTTTTCTTGTCAAAAGTATGTGGCAGTTTGAGAACTTTGGCTTCCTCATTTGATACCATTAGAACCAAGACTTACTAAGCAGTGTCATTTACTCTTAAAAAACACATTTTCTGTACCTGAATGTCTTCCTTTTCTACTAATATAATGGCTTTTAGAAGGCAAAGAGAATACAAGGTGATCTTTAAACGCATACTGCAAATTCAATTCTTGATATCTTCCCACAGCTTATCTGGTCTTCATTTATTAGTGTTTAAGGCCTCAAACCTATTCCTGAGTTGGATTTTAAATTCATGGGAGATAGACTCAAGGTCAGATTTGGATTCCTGTAAGTATGATTTAACCTTCTTTAGTTTTAATTTGAACTTGCATATGAGCAGGTGATGGTCTGTTCCAAAATCAGCACCTGGCCTAGTTTTCACTGCTGATATTGAACTTCTCCAAAGGTTCCTTACACAGATGTAATCGATCTGATTTTTGTGCATCCCATCAAGTGAAGTCCATGTGTATAGCTTGCATTTATGTTTCTTATAAAAGGTATTTGCTATGAATAAATCATCAATTGTGCAGAATTCTATCATTCTATCCCCAGCCTCCTTTCTGTCACCAAGTCCATATTTTCCACATTCCAGTCACCCATTATTATTAATGTATCTTGGTTACTGTTCGATTGATTTCTGACTGCAAGAGTTGATAAAAATCATCTATTTCTTCCTCTGGCTCTTGTTGTAGGTGCATAAATTTGAATGACAGTGGTATTAACAGGTCTTCCTTGTATGTGTATGCATATTATCCTGTCACTCACAATATTGTATTTCAAGATGGATCTAGAAATGGCCTTTTTAACTATGAAAATGACCCCGTTTTTTCTCACCTTTTCATCTCCAGCATAAAGATCATATGATTATGGGATTCAAAATGCCCCATGCCAATCCATTTCATTTAACTAATACCCAGTATGTCAATATTTATGCATCCCATCTCTTTCTTTACAATATCCAGTTTTCCTACATTCATGCTTCTCACATTCCATGTGTCAATTGTTAATTTCTTCTTACTACTGTTTCTCCTCCTTTGTGTTTCCAAATTTGAGGATTCAACTTCAGTTGGCATATATTTGTCTACTCTGAGTGTGCTCTGCTGTACACAGTGCTTTCAAAGGCCAATTATATTTCAGAAGTGGATGGCCAATCCTTCTGTTCTAATTTGGATGTTCAGTGTTAGAAATATATCTGACAGACAAGCATTTTTACCTACCAGATGAAAGACCCTTACAGAAATAAGCAATGTATTCACTGCCCTCCAAGCACATGTGACTTGTTTCTACTCTTTCTATGATGTCACTTCTGTGATGCCTTGCACTACACACTGCTACTGATCTCTCACTCTGCAGTCTATCTCTTGTTTAGGAGGATGTAAGTCCAAATCCCATGTACCAACTTCAGAGAAAGAGTTTTGCTTGAGGCTGTACTGAGGGAAGATCCTGGTCACAGAGCTTCTGCTAAGTTCTGTGACTTACTGTCTCTGTTTACATTGCTGACACAATGTGATAATTCCAAGGTCTGAACAGGTCTCTTTTAGATCTTTTTCTGTGGTGGTGTTTAAACTGAAGGTATCCTTTCCTGAAAGATGGGATTAAGGTAGGCTGACACCCTTCTGGGAGAAAGGTGCTACATGATCAAGAAGATAAGAGAGATTTCAGATCCTGACTTGTGCAGCTCCTTGGCTTCTGGATACTGTGTTTGAGGTGTGCTTTATACAGTAATTCAAATACATTGTATTTTATAGAGTGGGTTTTACTGATCTATGTCTAGTGTCACCACATCTTTTCAACTCCCCATTGAATCTTTCCTGTTTCTTCATCCACTGTCTGCCCACTGACATCTGCAATCCTGCCGCTTGCCCTTCTCCTCCTTTCCCCACTCTCTTCTCTTTCCCCTTCCCTTTTAGAGAATTTCTGCACATCTTGCTCAGTTTTCCTCCTATTTTCAGGGAGGATGTGCTTCATGTGTCTGGTGATTCACAGGAAGGTTAGTGTGGCAGATGAGGAGTTTGAGGGGAAACTGATGATGAGTGCACTAAGAAAGATTGCAAGGGCTAAATCATGGAGGGTTTTGCCAGCCGTAGTAAAGGCTGTTGTGGTCTCCAATCAGGTTTAACATTGGGGGAACACAACAAGTTTCCTTTGTATGATCTACCTTGTGTTGTAAAGGCTCATTGTAGCCATTAAGGCATGACACTGAATCAGTGGGACATGCTTAGAGACTACTGCACTAATCCAGACGATGGGTGATGACACTTGGATTAGGATGTATGGGTAAAAGTGGTAAGTGATGATCAGTTCTCATATATTAGGATGTAAGAAGAATCAATGCCTTTGAATTGTGGTGTTGGAGAAGAGTATTGAACATACCATGGACTGCTAAGAGAACAGGTCCATCCTAGAGAGGGTGAAACAAGGCTGCTCTTTGGAGGCTACGATTTTGAAGCGCCAACTCATACTCTGGGCATGTTGCCAGGAAGGACCAGTCCTTAGAGAGGGACATCATGCTTGGGAGGATGGAGAGACAGCGCAAGAGAGGAAGACCCTGAATGAGCTGGATTGACTCAATGACTGGGGTAATGACTCAAGACAGAGCAGGGTTCAGAGCTGTTGTCCGCAAGGTCACTATGAATCAGTTGATGACACGTAACAACAGGAGGAAGCTTGAAGAGCAACCTCAGCATGCTACACCTGCAAAGGGAGGATGGCTTTGCCTGTGAATGTATTTGGATCATAAACTTGAAAACCATTCCTTTCATTCAAACTAATATGTATTATCCCATTATGTGCTCTTTATAATTAAAGATTTTCTTTAGCAGTATATGTTCAAAGTGACTTTTAAAATGTAGTTTTAAAAAAGGCCTGGTTACTTTTTTATACTTTCAGCAATTAATCATCAATGCTCTAGTGAAACACCAGATGGCGCTTTGAAACAAGTTACACTTTCCCCGACAGGACTCATCGTTTGTGATGCTAAGGAGCATGCGACCTCTCATTGCTGTGACATGGGAAGTGACTCATAGCTGACCCTCCTCTGGGTGTCTGAAGCTGTGTGTCTCACAAAAGGAAGTTGCTCATCTTTCTTTCACAGAGTTGCCAGTAGATTTGAGCATGGTTTTTGGGTTAGCATTGTTACTCCCTGCACATGAGACCTCACTTCTGTGATGTAAAAAGATTCACATGATCATTTTATAGCCACTGTCCTGTATTGAGGAAGCAGTTGAATCCATCATAGACTCCTTAGTGATGAGCAGTTTCCAGGCTGGGAAAACCAGTGGAAGAAAAGCTAGGTTCTGACTTGATGGCAATGGGAAACATTCTTATATGGACAGTATTTGTATTCTGTCATAAGAAGGAAAACATGGCTAGAACAAGACCAGGCAACAATGAAATCTCATTCAGGAGCTTGTTATTTTTCAGTACCTCCCCTGACCTTTTTTTTCTTTCTGTGATTCTTTGAATTATATAGAAATCTCTTGAACAAAGTTGTTTGCTGTTGCTGTGTTCTCCGCACTGGTAGATGATAACTACCCATTTCACACAGAACATATTATGGATTTTAAATGGCGCATGGCTATACTCTCCTACTAGATTGTCATGCCCCTCTCATTAGATTGTCCACTGTGTAGGGAATTATGTCTTGTTCAGTCCTTCTATTGATAGCACCATAGTTAAAAGGTGAAGAATTACTGAAGGTATTTAAACATTCAATGTCTTTGTGTGCCCAATTCAGCAAGTGATAATTTTTTACCATTTGTTTTTTCTAACTTTTTATATTGATATAATTTAAATTTACAAAATAGTTTAAAGGATAATTTAAAGAATAATTCTTAGCACACCTGTTTACACATTTTTTTACCCAGGTTTACCAGTTAGAAACATTTTTCTGCATTTATCATCCCTCTCCCTTTGTACAATAATGCATGTGTATATGTCAACCATTTAAGATTAAGTTGGAAATAAATATAACCATTCATCCTGCCAATGTGCATTTCTTAAAAATAGGGACATTTACCACATTGTTGTTGATATGCTGCATTGAGTCCCCTGTGACCCATAATGACTCTGTGTACAGCAGCTCCGAAGCCTGCCCTGTCCTGAGCCAGTGTCACTGACTCCAAC
>NW_006400042.1:590535-601893 GCF_000299155.1 Elephantulus edwardii | reverse complement strand
GGGATGGGAGTGTCAGAGACAGTGCGATTGGCACAGGACAGAGCGGAGTTTAGGGCTGTTGTACATAGGGTCGCTATGAGTCGCAGGCGACTCGATGGCACATAACAACAACAAACAACAACATTATCTGCAGATAGAGCTAACTTTACCTCTTCTTTGCCTGTTTGGATACCTCTCTTATTTCCTTCTCTTACCTTATGGCTATCGCTAAGACTTCCAGTACCATATTGAATAGGACAGGTGATAGTGTGCATCCTTGCCTAGTTCCTGTTCTCAAGGGGAATGCCTTTAATCTCTCTCCATTGAGAACAATGTTCGCTCTCGGGTTTGCATATGTACTTTTTACTATGTTGAAGAAATTCCCCTCTAATCCTATTTTGTTGAGTGCTTTAATCAGGAAAGGGTGTTGGATTTTGTCAAAGGCCTTTTCTGCATCAGTTGGTAGGATCATGTGGTTCTTGTTCTTTGTTTTGTGATGAATTATATGAATTATTTTTCTGATTTTGAACCATCCTTGCATACCTGTTATGAATGAATCCCACTTGGTCATGGTGAATTATTTTTTTTTTTTATGTGTCGTTGGATTCTCTTGGTCAGGATTTTGTTCAGGATATTTGCATCTATGTTCCTAAGAGATACTGGCCTGTAATTTCCTATTTTGGTGCTATCCTTTCCTGGTTCTGGTATCAAAGATATATTTGCTTCATAAAATGAGTCTGGGAGAATTCCATCTTTTTTCTATTTTCTGAAATAGTTTATGTAGAACGGTGACATTTTTTCTCTCAATGTTTGATAAAATTCACTTGTCAGACCATCTGGTCCAGGGCTTTTTTTTGGCTGGAAGTTGTTTTATTACCTTTTCAATTTCTTCTTTTGTAATGGATCTGTTCAATTGTTCCATTTCCGCTTGTGTCAGTTTGGGTAGGTTGTGCATTTCTAACTATTTTTCCATTTCCTCTAGGTTTTCATATTTGTTTGAGTACATATTGCCTTTTTATTTTAGTTGGTTCTGTTGTGATGTTGCCTGTTTCATCTCTTATTCGAATTATTTGTCTTTTTTTCTTTTGTTAGTTTTGTCAGTGGTTTTTCGATTTTATTGACCTTTTCAAAGAACAACTCCTGGTTTTGTTGATGGTTTCAACTGTATTTTGGTTTTCTATTTCATTTATATCTTCTCTAATTTTTATAATTTCAGGGTTTTTTAGAGGGTGTCGGGTTTTCTTGCTGTTCTTTTTCAGTTTGTTGGAGATGTTGGGTTAGAGAGTCAGTGGTCATTTTTTTCCTGCCTTTGATGTGTTTGCTTATTGCTGTAAATTGACCTCTGGTTACAGCTTTGGCTGTTTCCCAGAGGTTTTTGGTAAGTGGTGTTTTCATTGTCATTTGTTTCAAGAAACTTTTTAATTCCATTTTTTATATCTTCTAGTACCCACTCATGTTCAAGCAAGTTGTTGTTCAGCTTCCAAATGATTGGTTTCCACCCCTTTATCCTTGTTATTAATTTCTGATTTTGTAGCATTGTAATCTGAGAAGATGCTTTGTATTATTTATCTGTTTTTTAATTTATTGATGCTTGCCTTGTGACCTAAAATGTGATCTATTCTGGAGAATGTTTCATGCACTTTGGAGAAGAAGGTGTACTGTGGTTTTTGTGTTTTCTTTTGTTGGGGGGAGGTACATTAGCCTATAAATATCTATGAGGTTGAGTTGGTTTATTGTTTGGTTTAATTCTTCAGCATCTTTGTTGAGTTTCTTTCTGGTAGTTCTGCCATTTCTTGAGAGTGGCGTATTGAAGTATCCAAGCACTATAGTAGTGTTGTCTATTTCTTTTTCAGTTTTGTCAATATTTGTTTTATATATTTTGCAGGTGTTTCATTTAATGCATAGATATTTATTATTGTTATGTCCTCTCACTCTATTGACCCTTTAAGTGTTATGTAGTCACCTTCCTTGTCATTTGTGATGGCTTTTGCATTGAAATTTATTTTATTAGAGATTAATATCGCTACTCCTGCTTTTTTGTGGTTGCCATTTGCTTGATATATTTTTTCTCCCACTCTTTTTAGTCTTTCTTTATCTTTATTTTTCATTTTTTTATGTCTTTATTTTATTTCATGTTTTATTTTATGTCTCTTATAGACAACATATTGATGGATTTTGTTTTTTTATCCAATCTGCTACTCTTCTCTTCAATGGTACATTTAAACCATTCACATTCAGTGTGATTGTTGAGAGGCAAGGTTTTATTGCTCTCATTACGTTGAGTTCTTTTTGGTGTAGTTGCTAGTTACTTTGGTCCATTCTGCTTTCTGTGGCACTTGAATGAATGGAATCCCAAAATCTCTGTAGATGTTCATTGAAATGAAAAATAAACAACCTAAGTTTAAAAAAAAAAAAAAGAAATACATCTCTCAGTGTTTCCTGCAATGCTGGTGTTGTTTTAAAAACTCCCTTAGTTCTGTTTTTCTGGGAATATCTTGATCTCTCCTTCATATTTGATGGACATTTTTTCTGGATATAATATTCTTTATTGACAGCTGTGTTCTTTGAGGGTTCAATATATATTATTCTACTGTCTTTTTGCTCGCATGATTTCTGCTGAGAAATCGGCATTTAATCTTATCTGCTGTCCCTTATAGGTTACTTTCTTTTTCTCCCTAACTGCTTTCAGAATTCTCTCCTTATCTTTGGTTCTGGCAAATTTTACTAGGATATGCCTTGGTATTTTTCTTTTGGCGTCTATTCTATATGGTGTTTGCTCAGCTTCTTGAATACATATTCTCTCATTCTTCATTATGCCTGGGAAGTTTTCTTATAGTAATTCTTCCACAACTTTTTTGGTGCCTTTTTTTGCTTCTTCCTTTTCTGGGATTCCGATGATGCACATGTTATTTCCCTTGATGGTGTCTCACATTATTCTTAGGTTTTCTTCTTTTTCCTTCTGTTTTGATTCTGCTTTTTGTTCTAGCAGATCAGTGGTGACAAGTCTATCTTCTATTTCACTGGTTTTGTGTTCCATGTCTTCAGCTCTGATCATGTGTCCCTCCATCATGTTGACAGCATCTGAAACCTTGGACCTCATATTTTGGATTGTAGTTTCTTGTTTTTCCAGTGCCTCTAATAGCTTGCTAATTTTATCTGCATTGTTTTTAAATCTTCTCCTGATTTTTGCTTGCAGTGTCCTGTAATTCATCAGTTTGTTTTTCACCCATTGAAAATACTCAATCATTGTTCTTTTGACTTCTTTATCAGAAAGTACCATTAAACTTTCTGGTTTCAGGAAATCCATTGTTATTTTGTCACTTTTTGGTGGTGGTATCTTGCTTTGGGCTTGTGTGGGAAGTGAAGTAGTTTACTTCTTTTGGGACATTGCTGTGGTAGAATTTTTTGTGTCTAAGATGATAGCTGGTTCTTGATCTGATGTCAGTGCTCCAGAAGAACGTTGGGCAGGCACACAATTGGATGCAGGTACGTTGTGTGCATGCGCAAGTGTGTGTGTGTGTGTGTGTGTGGCGTGGGAAGCGTGCATGCAGATGCACATGAGAGTGGGGTTGAGGGAGACCTGAATGGAAAACCTGAAAACCTTGGTTTTCCCCTAGAAAACTGTCTGCCATCGCAGTCTAGCTCCAGCTGTCTCACTCCTTCCTGCTTAATGTGATGGGGTCCCACAAGTAGTCCAGCAATCAGACATGATTCCCCCTCAGTACCTCTCCCAATTTCTTGCTGTCCTGCTTGCTCTTGGTAGGTGGGTCCCGATGCAGCTCCCTGCTCCCTGCTGCGGCTTGCTGCACCCCACTGAGGCTCACTGTACCTTGTCAATGCTTTCAGCTCCTGTGGCTCTCTAATGTCTGCTTTGGTCCTCAGGAATGTTTTGAGAACACCTATATATTGTGTTCCCTTTTGGACAGCAGTTTGTTCCCCAAAGTACCTGCTTGCTCCTGGTGGGTGGGCTTCACAGTGGCTCCGCTGGTGGCTTCTGGCTGGGACTCAGATGGTCTGTGTGTTGTTCAAATACCAGTTTTCAGGCCAGTCTCCCAGCTGCGCTCTGGCCATGCCGGGTTCCAGCTGCACTAGGTTCCAGTTTCTACCAACTGAATGACCAAGGAGGAAGCAAGCGACGAGACTGGGAGACCACACTTGTTCAGTTTTTGTAAATCCGGTGATTATTGAGTGGTGTTTGATCAACCTAATGAATGTTCAATCTAATGCCTATTTTTTTTTCAGTAATTATATGTATGTTACTGATTAATTTCGTGTTGGTTATTTATGTTGCAAAAATATTTTTTTATTGTTCCAGCAGATATACTGACAACTGTTAACTTTTAACAGATATACTGATGACTGTGATGCCCTGTGGTCTGTAATCACTGGAATACATGAACACATGAGTGGATACAGAAAAGAGTGCTTTTATAGTGTTTAGAGAATATCTCATACTATCTATTCTATTTTATATTGTATTTTTTTTCAGTTATATAAGGTAATAAAATGTTAGAAATTATTAAACAGCCTTGATTCAGACAGATATGGATCATTCTGAATGCGAAGCTTGAGTAGTATGAAATATGCTTCTCCCCTCAAGAAATTAATTTATTCCTCTGTTGAGGTAAGATCTATAATACATGGCTGCAGGGATGCCATCTCCTACCTGAAAGCATTCAGGCTCCTGGCTCCTGGACATTGATGCCCATGGGCTCTTTCCAGTCATTGGTGTCTTGAGGGTACTTGAACATAATAATTTCTACATGGCCCTAACTACTGAACATACTATCGCACATAATAATTGCTACAGTACAATTACTTCTGCTATCCAACAGCAGCTTTCACTCATAGTTACTCTCAGCAGCAATTGAGTTGGTTCCCAGCTCATACTGACCCCATATGCAACAGAATAAATTGTTGCCCCTTCCTATATTCTATGATTAGTTGCTGATCATGCCATTGTGACTCCTAGGGTACAACTGGCTGAGGTTTAGTAGATCCTCAGGGCTTTTCTTCCCCTGTTTGTAGGCTGTCTGTAAGATGCTATAGACTCCTTATTATCATACCCATAGCCCACCTAGATGCTGCAGAATAAGCTGGCGCTTTGGTTCAAGCTCTACCACACATTTTAAAAAAGCCTCCAAAGTCACTGTCTTTGAGTCAGGGAACCTTGCAAGGCAGAATAGAATGGCCCACAGGACTTCTGTATATCTTTACAGATGCAGGTTGCCTCGGCCTTGCTCCACAGAGCTGCTGGTGATATCAAACCTCCAAAGTTTGGTTAGCAGCTGAATTCTTGAACTGTGGCACCACCACTGCTCCTTCACCACACCTTAGTAATTAATATTTCATGTGATAGACAAGCAGTGGAGCAACAGCACAGTTAAACCAATGTAGGGAAGAGCTTTGGGAAAAGAAGATCCCTCCCATCATTACACTCGACAGCTACAGGAATTTCAGTGGTTCCTAAAATATGCCAGCAGTTATTGTCTGATTACTTCTACAGATAAGTTAATTATAAGAGGTTTCTGACTCTCACACAAGTCTGATTTAGAGAGAAGTTTAATTACAGCAGTTTTAGAGATTTAAATAAGCTCAGCATATATTACCAGTCTCAGCACATGTAGAAGTTGTGTTGGGTTTGGTATTTTTTTTTTAAAGTTGTGTTGAAATACATGTTCACTTTGTTTTTATTTATTTATTTGTTGCCTTATGATTTAAAACATATTGTAGTACAAGTGATAATTCAGGACACCTATTCCCACCAGTGTGAAACTTTAGTCATACACACCACAGGATAAAAATAGCAAATTCATTGTTATCATTAAAATCCCTTTCTAATGTGTCCTGTTGAGCACTCAGCATTTTATACAGCTGATTTGTGTAATGATTGCAACAACGTGAGTAGGAGAGTAAAATGCATTTCTTAAGGGAAGAAATTCAGATATGTGTTCTTTCCAATTTTCCTTAAAATCTTATTTTTTAAAAAAAAACGATGTGATGATATCTTTCAATTAGGATAGTCCACTTTACTGTGTATTCACACATTATCTTTTTTAATATTAAGACAAATTAAGGATTAGTATTAGTCATATAAGCCTAAACCAGCTTAACATTAAGCTCTCAAAAATGTACTATTAAGAGACAGTGCTGTGTATAAAAACCAAGACTATGCATAGTTGAATATATCATTTATTTAAATAAGACTTTAAATCAGAGAGCATGTTGGTTTGTAAAATGTATTATTAAAATTACATTAGCCTGAATACAAAGCTCTTCTCTGAAACATTTGTAATTCTTCCAATACAGTGGTTGATTGTGCTGGCATTTACAGTAGTAATTCTTACTGAATATTTATTTTCACTTTCAAAATCAAGTATGTGTTGGTAATAGTGTAGCAATTCTCAATGCTGCTTGTGTATGGCTTTAGAAGAATTCCTAGACCCAGCTCCCAACTGATTTTATAGGTTCTGATTTAATAGGTCTGAGACACAGCTAAGGTGTACTGCTTACCTGGCAGGCTGACCTGTATGCCAGGGTCATGATAAAGAATTTTTTAAAATTTTGACTACCTGATTCAGACATCATTCCTTTATAACATTTGAATTCCAGCTTACTGTCATAAATACAATAGAAGAACTAACCCTATAAGGAAACAACTCCTTTGAGTTTACTAAATAGCTTTCTTAAAGATCCTCCTCCACTCTGCTTGTCTTCCTGTTTGTGTGTTGCTATGATGCCTGAAGTGATATGACTGATTTTTCAGATGTCAGTTGGGACGCCAACATGGATAGGCTGGTTGTGTGGTTCAGTCAGAGAAGGTGGATTTTTGCCTTTTGGTTAATTGTTGAGAGGGCAGTATCTAAGGGTACATGATACCTATCCTGCAACATTTGACAAAGCATTTATTGGTGCTGGTGAGGGAATAACCCCTTTGACCATCTGAGATGTCAGCGAGCCCCTCTGCATGCTGTGCCTTCCTTAAGGACATGGGGCTTCTAATAACGGGAGATAGGCATTTATTCATCAAGTATTTGCTGAGGTACTTTTGTGTACCATATTCTTTGCAAGGCTGTGAAGAAAAAGCAATATAAGGAGATACAATTTGTGAACAAAGTGCTGGCTTTGGGCAAGGCAAAGAGAGAATCAGTGCAGACCTGGGGATGGATCTGTTGAAGTCTTCATGAGGGGGTGGCATTGTGCTGGTTCTCAAGTCGTGAGCAGGGGATGTGTAAGTGCAGGTAATTTGCTGAACCAGCTAGTTACTGACAAATAATTCTGACTCATGGTGGCCTCTTGTAGGAAAGTAGAACTGCATTCTGTCATCTTCAAGCCTGTACCTTTTATTTAGAAATATAGAAGGAGACTACCAGACCATTCTTTCACCCCCTCTGGATGGAATAAAATCTCCACATTTTCAGCTATCAGCCAAGTGCCTTCACCATTTGTGTCACCCAAGGACAGCCAGGGACTTGAGCCAGACAATCAGTGGCTTTTAATGACAGCGTTGATAGGCTGACATATACAGATAAAGCTCTTAGCTGTTTTCTGCATACAACCAGCTCATCTTTGCTTTCCAAAGCAGAATTAATGGCGTATGGTGGGAGATGTTCTCTGTAAACCCATTTCAATGGATTAGTGTCTGGACTTGGAGTCTTTTTTTTTTTGGTGAGAAAAACTTGTATTTAGAATTAGCCAGCTGGACTCATTTTAGATGATCCCAATTTTGTTGGCAACATCCAAAGCATCATAGTCAGGAGCAAGTCGAACATAGGCTGCCTTCTCTCCATCAGGCCTAATCAAAGTGTTGACCTTAGCCACATCAATGTCATAGAGCTTCTTTAAAGCTTGTTTAATGTGTTGCTTGTTGGCCTTGACATCCACAGTGAACACAAGTGTGTTGTTATCTTCTATCTTCTTCATAGCTGACTCAGTGGTCAGGGGAAATTGATGATGGCATAGTGGTCAAGCTTGTTTCTCCTGGGAGCACTCTTCCAGGGGTATTTGGGCTGCCTTCAGAGTATCAGTGTCTTAGGCTGCTGGAAGGTGGATGATGTGCGTATCTTCTTCTTTTTTTTTGTTTTTTGGCTGTGGATGCCCTTCAGGACTGCCTTCTTG
Source organism: Elephantulus edwardii (assembly GCF_000299155.1). NCBI lineage: Eukaryota > Metazoa > Chordata > Mammalia > Macroscelidea > Macroscelididae > Elephantulus > Elephantulus edwardii. The sequence continues at coordinate 593,796 of NW_006400042.1, read as the reverse complement.
GCCTTTAATGCCTTTGCTTTGGTTTCAGTTTTGGGAGGGGAAGAAGCTTCCTTCTTCGCTTCTGGTGCCCTCTCTGTAGAAAGGTGGACATGAAGTCTTGATACCATTTCTTTCAAACACCCAGTGATTTTTAGCACTTTGTTTCTTTGGACTCATCAGTGCAATTGAAGACACCTCCCTCTATTCCTTTCCTGTTTCACACAGTGGATTTAATGACAGTCTACTTGTAAGTCTTCAGAAATTATATTCAGAGCCTTCCAGCATAGTTGGCTACCATGACTGTAATACTAACTTGGCTCCTATTGTGTGAAACACACACAAAACTAAATCTGGAATCAAGGTGGGTGAGAACTCTTTACACAGCATGATACTTTTAATTGATGTCCTTTACAAGGTTAAAGGCAAGGTTTGATAAAAATATGTGTCAGGGAATACCCTTGGTTTCTATGTGTCAATCAAATATGCCAGCTCTCCCCAAGGATCACTGATTTCTATGTGTGTTCTTACCTACATATTAGTGATGTTATTACTAATGTCATTCAGCTAGACATAGGGTGGAAGTAACATTAATTGCAAATTATGGCTTCTACATAAAACCAATGAACTTGGGTGAGTTTTTTATTTCTCTGCCTTGTCACTTTGATTCAGACTGCTTCATGCTTCTTACTGGTTGCCATGAGCCCCATGCATGCTTCTTGGCAGTATATTTTTCGTGGCACTTCCAGACAGGAGATTTGAGTGGGACACAGCAGGGTTTGTGTTGTTGTACTATTAATTGTAATTGTATACCTCTGTGTGTGGAGAGGAAAAGAGGCAGAAGCAGATTGTCTGTTACCCCCTGAGAAGTAGGATAATAGCTCAACAGTGCACTTCCTGGAGTATTTCCTTGTGATTATAAAAGATAAATGAAGAGCCTGCTTAGGAAGAAAGAAAAATAGGGACTATGTTTAAATTGCCTTTTATATTAAAATATCAAAGGTAGTTACTTCCACCCTATGTCTAGCTGAATGACATTAGCACATTGGTATTATGTGCTGTTGAACTGATTCAGACACATAGTGACCTTGTATGATGATAATTGGTTTGGTTAGGATACCAATTATCATTTGCTATTAGGGAGTATACCTATGTGGTTTCTTTTCCTCCATATAGCTACCACCTTGGAAACCCAGTGGAGGGTCACTATGAGTTGAAATTGGCTCAGTGGCTTGTAGCAATGGTTTTTGTTTTATACAGATCTCAGCAAATATTATCCTAAATTTTCCTCCAGTTACTCTTTTACATAAGATGTATATGATCTCTTAATTTAAGTGAAATGTTGTGAGTAAAATAATCTCATACAAGTTGTATGTTCAACTTTCTAAGAGATTCCTGAATAGTTGGTAAACCTCGTAAAATGCCAATGTAGTTGAGATTTTAAGTTAAATTAAAAAGAGTTCATTTTTCAAGGGTATTGTAGACACTCTATAAAGAAAATGAATGTATAGAAAAAGCTACATAGAAAGTGAGTGTATGGAGAAAGTTAACGTCTGCAGGCTAAGTAAGGTATGAGCAATATTAGCAAACTGTTTGAGGCCTATATCATCCATTGCTCATACACAAGTTCAAGTTGAAGCTGAAGAATAGGAAAACAAATTTGTGAGAGTCAAGGTATGAATTTGAATCTATGCCACCTGAATATAGAGATCACCTCATAACAGATTTGATACACTCAACACCAATAATCTGAAGACTTGGGACATCATCAAGTACTATATATATATATAAAGTAATATATATATATATATATATACATATATATACACAAAGTACTATATATATATATAAAGTACTATATATATATATAAAGTACTATATATATATGAAAACAGAAAGTAATTAAAAAGAAGGAGATGATCAAAATGAGTATCAGAAGAGACTCTTTAACTTAGTTTAGCATGTAGAAAACCTGTAGTGAATGGAAGAAATGATGATGTAAGGGAGCTGAACAGAGTATTCCCAATATCTCCTTAAAGAGAAGAAAGTACTATAATGAAATTTACAAAGACCTGAAGTTAGAAAAGCAAAAGGGATTAATATTCTGGACATTTATCAAGCTAAAAGAATTGAAGAAAAGAGTTCATACTTAAACATTCAGTATTGAAAGATGCTGAGGAATATTGAAAGAAAACATTTTTTTTTAAAAAAACCCACAATACCAAAACAATTAAAAACAAAACTCAAACTAACTTAGTGCTATCAAGTAAAAACCTACTCAGAACTAACCCTCTGTTGGGTTTCCAAAGCTGTAAATCGTGTGTAAGGAAGTTGCCCAAGTTTCTATCTAGAATTTCTGGTGGAGTCAGACCTCCAGAGTGACCAGTCTTTGGGTTAACAGCACAACTCCCTGTGGTCTGAGCCACCAGAAAATTGATTGATAGATAGATAGATAGATAGATAGATAGATAGATAGATAGATAGATATAGAAATATAATGCATAGAGTCACTGTACTAGAAAGAATGGGTTGGTGCTCAACCGTTTGAGAATGTAGCACATTATTAAGACTTAGTGGTATTGAAATAAGTCCAAGCTTCTCTGAAGGCATTGGCAGAAAATGTAGTTCCCCCCAAAAACCGAAGGAATATCAATTGAGATGTTTCAGCAAGCAGATGCAATATTGGGCATACTCACTTGTATATGACAAGAAATTTGGAAGAAAACCAATCATCTGAGAGAGATCCATATTTGTGCCCATCTCAAAGAAATGTGTTTCAAGAAAATGTGGAAATTATAGATTCATGTAATTTAAACCACTCACAAATAAAATCTTGCTGAAGATAGTCCAAAATAACTGGGGCAGGGAACTGCTAGAAATTGAAATTTCAGAAGACTCTATGAATGAGAGATATCATTGTTGACCTCAGATGGATCTTGAATGAAAGCAGAGGATATGAGAAAAATATTTACCTGTGTTTTAGTACTGTACAAAGGCATTTGACTGTGTGGATCATAACAATTAATGGATAATGTTACAAAGGATAAGAATTCCAGGATAATTACTTAGGCTCAGATAGAACATTTCTATAGAACAAGAAGCAGTGATTTGGACAGAATGAGGGGAAGTGTCATGGTTTAAAATTAGGAAAGCTTTCCCTCTGTAACTTGATTTGTGCCACTATTAGAACCTCTACTCGGAATATTATTGCTTTTTAATTTTTGACTCATGTACTTTTAACTTGTTAGTTAAATTTGTGTCTTCTAGGCTGCAACACTTCCATGA
>NW_006400042.1:588950-590280 GCF_000299155.1 Elephantulus edwardii | reverse complement strand
TAGGGAATGGCAAAGGACACACTGACAAAGGAGATTAATCAGAACTGGCTTTGACAAGCACTGTGGCAATTGGACAATTAAAACAGACATTCGGATCCGGGGAAGAAGAACGAACTGGGGAGGAGGGTGGAGAAAACAGTGCAACAATGAATGAATGGAAACCCAAAATCTCTGTAAATGTTCACTAAAACTAATAAAATTTAATAATAAAAAATTAGGAAAGCTAAGCATCAAGATTGTCCTTTCACCATACCTGTTTGATATGTATGCTGAATAATCCCAGATACAAGTTGAAGAATAGGCCATCAAGACTGAGAAGATGCATTACAGCTTTCAATATGCAGATAGCACCGTCTTGCTTGCCGAAAGTTGACTTGAAGCACTTACTGATGAACTTATAGACTGTAACCTGAATTATAGATTACATCTCAACATAAAGAAAACAAAAATCATCACTAATTAAAAAAACTCCCATCATTACAATAAATGGAGAAATTACTGACGTTTTCAAAGATTTAGTCTAGTTTGGATTTGTAATAAATAGCAATGGAAAGAGCAGTCAAAAATCAAATTACATATTCCATTGGGAAAGTCTGCTACAAATGATAAATTTAAACTTCTAATGAGCAAGGATGTCACTTTGAGGACTAAGGTGCACCCACCTCAAGCCAGGGTATTTTCCTTTCATCATATGCATGCGAAGGTTGGACAATGAAGAAGAAAGGTCATAGAAAGATTGGTCCCTATTGAATATGAACTAACAAAAGAATAAATAAATCTATCTTGAAATAAGTGACTCGATGGCACATAACAACAACAACAACAACTTGAAGTACAGTCAGAGTGATCCTTAGAAGCAATGGTTGTAATAATTAATCTCACATACTTTGTGTAGTCAGGAAAAAATAAAGACTCTCAGGAGGATGGATTGGTACAGTGATTGCAACACTGAGATTAAGCACAGTAGAGATTGTGAAGATGGTGCAGAAATGGGCAGGGTCTCTTTCTGAGGTATGAGTTGGATTCTACTTGATCACAACAACAACTTGAGGAATAAGGAATCCACATGACGGAGTGGGTAAGTACTCAACTTCTACTCAAAAGGACATGGGTTCAAAGTCACCAGCGGCTCTGCAGGACAGAGAGATGACAGTCTACTTCTGTAAATAGTTCTACTCTGTCTTTAGGGTAACTATGATTCAGAAACAGCTTGATGTCAGTGGCTTTGGTTCTTGGAATGTGTAAGGGATACTTATTGCAACCCTTTGGGAGTATGCTTTCTTTTTTTTATTAATTACATTTAAAAAAATTTATTATTAGTTTTAATGAA
>NW_006400042.1:586297-587600 GCF_000299155.1 Elephantulus edwardii | reverse complement strand
AATATAACATTTGAAAATATCAAAGAAAAAAACATAATTTCTTACTACTAAAACTTCCATTCATAAATCTACTCTCATAAAAATAAAACAACCTATGTAAATGTTTATAAGTGATCATTTTGTAAATGTAATAAATTTCTGACAATACTATCATTTGGGGAGAAAAATAGTGACATTTTAAAACAGCACAGATTACTGCCAAAAAGATATGTTATGATTATGATTGTGAATAGTAATGCAGTTTATTTTTTTGCAATAGCACACCACATGTTTTGGGTTTCACAGATGGCAAATTCTTTTTACCAGCATTTTAAACTTGCACACTGGGAACGCAAATTATTTACACAGTAAACACTTTAGCTGATCCTGTCTTTGGACAAGTTTAATTAAAAAAATGAGACACCAGTTGTTCAATAAAGCAGACTCGTGGGAAGAGGAAGAAACTTGCTTGCTGAATACATTACTTTCCTCCAGAAATTTAAAGTATGTAAATTAGTGAGACTATGGAGTTACAATAAATCTCTTAAGCATTTAGCTTTTGTTGGTGATGGGTCTTTTCAAATTCAGTGTAATGAAGCTCTAACACACAAGATAAAAAGGAAGCATAACCTACAACCAGGAGAAGATAAAATAGATGAATGGAATCTTCTAAGAATCAAATCCCTAAGCACATCCAGAAACTTCTCCCACAGGGTAAAAAGGGAAGCCAGAGACTGGGAAAAAGTATTTGGTAATGACATATCAGATAAGGGACTTATATCTAGAATTTATAAAATACTTGAGCACCACAACAAGATAAAGGTAAACAACCCAATTGAAAAATGGGCACAGAATATGAACAGACATTTGACCAAAGAAGACTTTCAGGTGGCCAACAAGCACATAAAGAAATGTTCAAAATCTCTAGCTTTAAAAGAGATGCAAATCAAAACAACTGTGAGATATCATCTCACCCCAGCAAGAATAGTAACATTTACCAGAACAGCAAGCAATAAATGCTGGCGATGTTGTGGAGAAACTGGAACCCTCATTATTGGTGGGAATGTAAAATGGTGCAACCACTGTGGAAGGCGGTCAGGAAAAAAAAAAGAAAAAAAAAAGTTGCAAATAGAGATACCATTTGACCCAGCAATTCCACTACTGGGAATATACCCCGAAGAGACCATAACTGACATCCAATCAGATATATGCACACCCATGTTAATCGCGGCTTTGTTCACATAAGCAAGGAGTTGGAAACAACCTTAGTGCTTATCAACAAGTGAATGGATAGAGAAGCTGTGGCATAGTCACACAATGGAAT
>NW_006400042.1:579275-585869 GCF_000299155.1 Elephantulus edwardii | reverse complement strand
AAAAAAATACAAAAAAAGAAATAAAAGCCTAGTAAAATTGAAAAAAAAAGTTATAAATAGAGATACTATTTGACCCAGCAATTCCACTTCTGGGAATATACCCTAAAGAGACCATAACTGACTTCCAAGCAGATATATGCACACTTATGTTTATTGCGGCTTTGTTTACAATAACAAATAATTGGAAACAATCTAAATGCCCATCAACAAACGAATGGATAGAGAAGCTGTGGTATATTTACACAATGGAATACTACGCTGCATTGAAAAACAAGGAACTCCTGCAATATTATTTAAAATGGGTGACCCTGGAGGACATTATGTTGAGAGAAATTATGTCATTCATACAGGGACAAATACTGCAAATGTTATACTCTTAAGAGTTTTGATTTTTAGTTCCCTCCCTCCCTTAAAGTTTGACTGTCTTTTTGAGCCAGTAATTTAACTACTCCTGTCTCCTATGTTGCCATTCCCTTGACCTTATTACTGTTCTTCTGAGCTTTGTCATTTCTCTTGTCATATTCAAACTATGTTCTCCTCTTTACCTCTTGTTTTTGTCCTTAAATGTTCTTAGGACAAGCAACACTTCCTAAGATACAGGTTATTACAACCACCCGTGGTATTTTTAGTCACTTGCTATGCCTCTGAGAACTGGATAATGAATAAGGTAACAGAAGAAGAATGATACCTTTGAGTTGTAGTGTTGGAGAATAGTAAGTGAATATCCCATGTACAAAGAGCAAACAGATGACTTGGAGTAGGTGCAGCCAGAGTGCTCCTTGGAGACAAGAATGAAGATGATGTTGCTAGGAGAGGCTATTCCTTGGAAAGGGACATCATGCTTGGAAAAGTGTAGGGTAGGTGAAAGAGGGGAAGACCCTAAACAGATGAATTGGCACAGTGACTACAGCAGGGTTTGAGAGTGTCAAAGTTGATGAGGATAGCACAGTATAGGACAGGATTCAAATCTGTTTTTCATTGTGTTGCTGTGACTGGACTTTCAACAGAACCTAACAAGCAACAACAACCATAATTAGTCATTCAAGCAGTAAGTAATAAAGTTCTTCAGAACTCTATGATCTGACTCCAGGCTCCCTTTGTAGTCTTTATTCTTACTATTTTTGACATGCCAGGACCCCATGAAACTGTACTATTCTTGTCACAAATCTCCAAACACCCTCTTGTTTATACCTACATTCTTTTCTCATGCTTTAGAATATTTTTTTCCTGCCTCTGCTTCATCCTACCATCTGTTTTGTGGGAGAAAAGGGTGATCCCCTCCCATGCAATTAAACTGCCTCTGAAAACCTGGTGAAGGGTCAGCTGTTAGTTGATTCTGACTTGATGGCACATAACAACAATAATAATGACTCCATCCCATACTCAGGAAGATTTTGTTACCTAGAGGTTAAGGAGTTTGCTGCCAACTCAGAGGCAGCAGGCAGCCCGAATCCACTAGCTGCTCCATAGGAGAAAGATGAACAATCTGCTCCTGTGCAGTTTGCAGCCTCTGAAAACCTGAAGGACAGTCAGCTGTCAGTCAGTTTCAACTCCTCAATACACAGTACACAACAACAATGGTGGATGGTGTTTACCATCTTTTCATTAATTTCCTCCTCATCCTTATTTCCTTTGATAAAGTATCAAAATCTCTTGTTGTTATGTGCCCTTGAGTTGCTTGTGACTCATAGTGACCCTGTCTGTGTACAACAGCCCTGATCCTGTGCTAACCTTATTGTCTCTGAACACTTATCTGCATTACCCCAGTCACTGAATCAATCCATCTCATCAAGGGTCTTCCTTTCCTGCACTGTCCCTCCACTCTCCTAAGCATGACATCCCTCTCCAAGGACTGGTCGGTCCCTCATTGCAGCATGTCCAAAGTATGTCAGAATCCTTGCCTCCAAGGAGCAACCTGGTTTCATGAACCTGTTTGTTAAATTTTTTACTCACTTAAAAAAAAATAAATTGATTAGATTGCATGATTTCTTTTTCTTGAATTTTGAGGGTCCTTTATAGCACCTCCATCATATAAGTGATTTTAAAATATTTTAAACTCAGAATTCATTTTGTTTTTCCATTTTCTTAGCGATGTCTTTTGAAGATTATATCTTTTCATTTTGGTGAAGTCTAGTTTGTGAATTTGTTCTTTTTGGGGTCATTTTCTCAGAATGCGTCTCTGAGATGTTCGCCTAGCTCAGGGTCACATAGAATCTGTCCTTGGTGGCTCTGTGGTAAGGAGTTGTGCTGCCAATCTGAAGATAGGCTGTCTCCTCATCTGCATTTAACTGACTCTGAAAAACCCCTGGAGTGACAGCTCTGAGTCAATTCTGACTCAAGGTTCCAAACAACAATTATAGTGTTAGGGCTGTGTTCCACTGTGAATTAAATTTCATATAAAGGTATGGACTGATATGTTGTTAGGAAGGGCTAGGCATTGGGAAAAAATATCATGCTTGGAAAGGTGGATGGTGAGTGAAAAAGAAGGCCATCAATAAGATAGATCTCCAATCAGATAGATCCCCACAGTGACTCTAACAGTGTGCCCTAGTGTATCAGAGATGATGAGAATGACACTGACTGCTGGTTGAGGGCATCTAACAACAGTAGTACCATCAACTCAAGTCTGATTATTATATTTCTGAGTCTGTAAATCTTAGTGGAGGAGACTGTCCATCTTTTTCCTTCAGAGCAGCTGGTGAATTTATACCATTAACTTTTGGTAAGACATTGCACTGCATTTCGAAGGCACACAGTTTAAATCCACCAGCAGCTCAGCGGGACAAAGACAGGCAGTCTCATCCCGTGTGATTAACTGCCTGAAAATCTACTAGAGGGTCTTTACAGCATTCAACACAACAGCTATTCTGTTAGCAAAGAGACATGCTACACTAATTTTCTCTAGAGGAAAACAATTTAATCTTCCACCACTAAGTGTGATGTTAGCTATAGATTTTATGAAATATAAATGACCTTTACAAGGTTGGAGAAGTCTTTATTTCTGAGAGGTGATTATTAAGATTGAATGTGGATTTAGTAAAAAACTGTTCATTTCTGTGCTTAATGAAGTCATCATATATTTTTTCCATTTTAGTATGTTAATCTGATTAATCACATTGATTAATTTGCAAATACGCAAACATCTGCAATCCTGAGATAAACCTTACTTAACAATCTAGTTTGGGGTGTGTTTCACTAAAATTATGTTTAATTTTTTTTTAATCTAAGTTCATGAGGGCTATCAATGTGTGCTTTGCTTTTTGCTTGTCTTTGATTTTCATTTCAGAGTAATGCTGGCAGAGTAACATGAAATTAATTCATAAGTTGAGAAGTAGGACCTTTTTAAGAACGTATGGGATATGTGTTATTTCCCTTGTAAATGTTTAGTGGAATGTACCAGTAAAGATGCCAGGACATAGAGTTTTTGCTATGGGAAGATTTTTAATTCTCAACTCATTTTTTTTTAAAAAGAAATAGTATTACAACCAAACAGTAACAGTAAAACACTGTTGCCATGTCAGTTCCAACGCATGGCTACCTTCCATTGGATTTTGAGGCTGTAAATCTTAGTGGCCTAGTGGCAAGAAGCTGTGCTGCAGTCCCAAAGGCATGTGGTTTGAGATCACCAGTCACTGTGTGGGAGGATGAGCAATCTCCTCCCATGCTATTAACTGTTTCTAAAAACCTGCCAGAGGGTCAGCTACGGTACATGACAACAACAAATCTTAGTAGAAGGAGACTGCCTCGTTGTTCTCCTGTGAAGGGGCTGGTGGGTTTGAACTAACCAACCTTGTGTTAGCAGCCCAACATTTCATCACCACGACTCCTGAAATTCCCTAAATAGATATCTGACATTCAAGTTACTTCTTCCTTCTTAACTTCCCCTTGGTAGTTTGTGTCTTTTGAGAATTGTGTCTATTTCATCAGATGTGTTGAACTTAGTGACTTGATGTTGTTAATACCTTTATTGAACCTACAATACCTGCAGAATCTGTAGTGATATTGCCTGGCTCAGGTCTGACGTTAGTAATTTGTGTTTTCTCTCTTTTCCCTGATCGTCTTGACTGGTACCGTTTTCATTCTACCTAGAGAAAGTCTTTTAAGATTTCTTTTGCTACAGACCAGTTGGTGATTAATTTTCCCAGCTTTTTATGTCTGAAAAATGCCTTTGTCTTTACAAAAGAATTCTCAGTTGACTTGTTTGGTTTTTTTTGGTTGGATGTCCTTTAGTCTTCTCCCATTGCCATCTATTTCTAGTGGAACACTGACTGTCATTGTTAGTTTTGGTTCCCTGCATGTCTACTGTCAGGTATGCTTTTTTGACATGGGTTTTGGGAAATTGGATCCCTCACTCCCTGAGGTCACTGCCTTTCATAGCCTGATGTAATGTGCCTTGTGCTGTTTGATACTTTGTGGGGTAATATTTGAAAATTTGATCTCATGTTTAAAATATGCTCTCTACCTTAATAGTTTAAGATTCCATCTCCATCTCCTTTCTTCTTTGTTGGTACCTTTCCCTATCTTAGAAAGTCAGTGACTTTGTTATTCAATATATTATACTATAAGAGTATGTCTCTGTTTACCAGTTGCCATTGAGTTGATTCCGACGTAAGGTGGCCCTGGGTATGTCAGAGTAGAATTCTGTTACTGACCCATTTTCACATGTGTCTTCAGTGAAAAGTTCGCCATTTAAACAACTCCTCTTTGTTTTTGTGTCCAGAACAATTTGTTGCTTTACCATCCTGCTATCCCAAAGGGTACTCAGCTATTTCTTTTTCCTGAGACCCAGATATTTACCACTGGTTTGTTTATTGAAAATTAGTAATCATCCTATTGTATCTACTACAGTTCCTCCAAATCAAGATTGATTCTTTAATGCCAGGTTTTCTTCTTATCACACAGGGAGAAACTCTAAAGGAATTCCTGGTATTTCTCTCACTATGAAAATAAAATCCTATTTAAAGATTTTAATTTGAGTTTGATAAAATCTGAGGTTATATCTGAAGGTATTATCAAGCAGATATAAGTTCTGTCATAAAAAATACTATAATAACCAGAACCACTCCATCTCAGTGTTGACACCAATTAAATGTATCATGCCTCATTAATGTTTGAGCAATCAAATGAAAAATAATGTAGCATTAGAAACTATATTTACAAATAACCACATTTATATTATATATTCCTACATATTATGATATAGTTTGTGTGCGTGTCGATACATGCATTCACTGTGTCAGACATAACAAAATGTCAGCAGATTAACACATACATAAAATATTGCACAGCTACATCACTTTTTTTTTTCTTTAAGCTTGAGTTGCTGCTTGATAATCTCTCTTTTGCTTTAGGTTTGCCTTGTCGTACAGTCAGGCTTGGAAATTGTTGTTTTGACATTAATGGGAAATCAGTATGTCATAGATAAATACTTAAAAATGGCTTTAAATATCTTTAAGTAGATATTTTAACAAAATGTAGTAAACAGCTTTCTAAAGTATTTTATGTGTCTCTGTCTTTTTAAATATTGTTGTTGGTTTAAATTTTACACTGCACCTATTCATTTTCCTGGCTGTGTGGAAACTGCAAGGCCCATTTGAATGAAGGTTGATCGGTTTCTGTATTGCGCAGAGGTAGTTTTGGAGCTGTGGAGATGAACAGGAACACCTTCCTCAGTGTAACTTGTATTAGGATGCTACTTGAATTTGATTTGTTTCTGCTCCTTTTCATGTCTCTCTTCCTCTTAGCCTGGCACTGTACTGCCTGCTGGTGAGTGTGTGTGTACAACTGATTCAAAAGACCCTCATTCCCAGCCTCTAATTTGTTTCTTATAACAAGTTAAAGGCTAGAAACCCAGATGACCAAGACCCTTAAAATTGGCTCCAAAATTAGAATGGGGGGGGGGTGGCTGCTCTCTTTCTGCCACCTCTCAGGATGCTCCCAGGAACAAAGCTCACATTCAGTGGGGTAGGGACCCTCTGACACCTGTTTGGCAACTTAGAGACTTTTGAGTTCATTTACTTCCATGTTCCCAGCTGTGTACCTGGAATAGTGAAAGTTGCGATGCCAAGCAGCATCATGATACTGGCTCCTGGTGAGACTTTGCATTTCTACCCCTGATAGCCTAAATTGCAATCTACATTTTAAGATGATGTCTCTGGTCATGCTTATGTATGCTTAAGAATCACCAGGAGATCTTATTAAAATGTGGATTCTGATTCAGTATATACCTGGGGTGGAATGCAAATTCTCATCATGGGATTGAATCCCTTCGCAATTCTGGATAGATGTGATGTTACTCTTAACATTTGAGATCTGAGCCCATCCCTCTTTAAAATTAAGAGGACAGACTTTAAGTTGAAGAGAGGAGAAATTGATACTACTCCTCTACCATTGACCAGGATGGAGGTCATGTGGAAGGTGAGATTTAGGGTTAGTTGTGGACCCATGCACACGAGGATGAAATAAAAACAGTGTCTGCATAGATCAATGGAATAGAATTGAGAACCCGGAAATCAGCCCATCTATTTATGGACAATTGATTTTTGACAAAGAGATGAAATCAGTTAGGTGGGGAAATGACAGCCTTTTTAACAA
>NW_006400042.1:551119-578035 GCF_000299155.1 Elephantulus edwardii | reverse complement strand
GGGCGAGGGGGTGGGTTGTGCGGGGAGAAGGGTGCAACAATGAATGAATGGAATTCCAAAATCTCTGTAGATGTTCATTGAAATGAAAAATAAACAAACTAAATTAATAAAAAAAACAACAACAAAAAAACCCAGTGTCTGTTGGACTTTCTTGGCACCAAGGAGAGTTCTGTAATGTGTAGAAAACAGATCACTTATCATTTCTGAGATTCCTAATTTAACATATGGGGTCATATCTGTTAAAGGAGTATGGCTCTAGAAGAGGAGTGATGTATAATTTATTAAAATAACCCTATGAGGAGACAGCAAACTCCTTTAATAAACTGAACTCCTTGCTAGCTCCACTGAATGCTCCCAGCTGAATTCCACATAATTTCAAGAGAGGGGGCAGATGAAAACAATTGCCCTTTATATTCTGTGCTGTATTAGTTAGTGTTTTTCAGCTGAAAAATATTTCTGTTAGCCATTGAGTGTAAGGGCTGAATGTGAAACCCTGTTGGCTTCGAGCTGATGGTTAATTCTAATAACACACAAAAGTCCCTTATTGTGTGAGGCAAGAGGAGGACCGCTCCTTTCCTGTTCCTGCCTGTCCACCAGTCCTTCGGACAGTGCTGATCAGTAAGAGAAGCTCCCAGGGTGGAGTTTACCTTTTGGAGCAGTGTCAACAACCCAGTACTGTTGAACTGAAAGGCAGATAGCACTGCAGAGGGTAGGCTCAGAAGAGATTGTATTTGGATTAAACACATTAATTTTTCTTTTTCATGTAGCGATGACAGAGACAAAGAGTCCTGCCCTAGGCACACCCTTCATTGGATTTCCCAACAGCAAATAGCATGGCTCTTTCACAACGTTTATTTCTGACCCTAGCATTTATTTCTGAAACCTGGCAGTTGGAAATGCCTCACACAGTTCCCACGTTTAAATGAAAGAGAAAACAACTGAGACCTCCCAGCAGCTCCCCTGCTGGAGCCTCAGAGGAACACTTGGGACTATCTTCCGCTACCAGCAGATAGAGTCTAATCAAACCCAGTAGTACTAAATTCTAAAATTCTTGTGCAATTTATAAGCTTGTTTCTTCTTTTTACTACTTGCTTTCATTTATGGATTTGCTTCACTGCCAGAAAAAATTTAGGATATTTTATTGTTGTGGAAATATACACAGTAGGACATATAGCATTTGTAACAATTTCAATGGGAACATTTTAGTAGCATAGTTCTGTTCTTCACATTGTATCCACATTTTCTTGTCTCTGATTTCCCCACTACCCCCACTTTGGCTCACCGCCCTCCAAACTTCTCATCTCTGCATTAGAGAAACTTTTGTCAGTTTGATGTCATGTAGATAACTCTTTGATAGAGCACAGTGTACATATCTAACATCCTTACTACTTTAGCAAAAATAGTGATTTAAAGATGATTTCATCTTGTTTCGTAGTTTGAAAATTTTCTCAGAGCAATAGATTTGCGAGTTTTTCAAGTTTCAAAGCTGTAGGTTTTGTGTAGGAGCCAACCCGACTCTCTAGTGGAATTTTAGAAGCAATAAATCACATGGAAGGTGGTTGCCCATCTATCTCTCTTGGAGCAGCTAGTGAATTTAAACCAGTTTTCATTAGCAGTGCACTTCTTCCCACTAAGCCATCAGAAATCTCTTGAGTTTCAGTGTTGTTATTGTTGTTGTATTCTGTCGAGTTGGAACTGACTCATAGCTGACCCTCTAGCAGGTTTTCAGAGCCAGTGGATTAAACAGATACATATTGCCCAGCCTTCTCCTACAAGTTTCTGTAGGCCCAGTAAATCTGGATTCTGTAATTATTTTAAATGCTGTTCTAAGTTTCTCCTCTTTTGATCAGAAAATAGGTATTGACCCCTTGATAAAAATGTTTAGTGACCAGGTACCAGCTAGTTCTTTTCATTTCATCCCAAAGGAGACTTTTCATAAGATACATAAACCAGCCACCCAGTTCCTTCTCCTGCTCCTGGATCTTTTTCTTCCTGTTACTCCAGGTGGATAGAGACCCATTCTTATGTATTGGATGGCCACTGGCAAGCTTTTAAGTCCCATGACACTACTTACCCGGCTCTCGTGGCCTAGTGGGTAAGGAGTTTTGCTGCCAACCCAACGGCAGACAGTTTAAATCTACCAATTCCTCCACAGGAGAAGTATAGACAGTTCTTTCCTAGTGAAAATCTTTACAGCTGAAACTCTGCTGGAAGGTCAGTTATGAGTCAGTTCCAATTCAACAGCAATGAGTTTTTGAGAGTTTTAAAGTAGTAAACTCAATAGCTTTAACTGTTTTGGTTGTTTATTGATGTTGTTAAATGATGTATAACACAGTATTTGCCATTTCTCACTTTTTCTGATATACAGTTTATTCATATTAGTTTTCTTCATTGAAGATCCTCAATGACATGAATTGGCACAATGACAGTAACAACGGCTACAGCAGATTGTGAGAATGGTGCTGGCTGTTGCTGCTGTTGTTAGGTGCCAGTGAGTCACTTACGATTCATAGCAACCTCATGAACAGGACAGAACTGTCCTATCTCCTTTGTCATCCTCACAATCCCAGGCCCATTGTTGCAGTGGCTGTAACAGTTTGTCTTATTGAGGGTGTTCCTCTTTTTAATGGACCTTCTATTTTTCCCAGCTTGATGCCTTTTTCCAAGGACTAGTGCCTCCTGATAACATGCCTAATGTGTGTGAGAAGGAATTTCACCATCTTTGTCTCTAAGGAGAATGCTGTTTGCACTGTGTGCAAAATAGATTTGTTTGTCCTTTTGGCATTACAAGGTATACTCAGCATTCTTATCCAATATCACAATTCAAAGGCATCAATCCTTCAGTCTTCCTTATTCATTGTCTTTTTTTGACATCCATGTGTATGAAGCAATTCCATGAAAATACCACGCTTTGTGTCAGGTGCAAGATCTGGCAGAACTTTGTTCTGTTGCATATGGAGCCACTATGATGTGGTGTTGATTCCATAGCACCTAACAACACCATTGGGTTGTGCAACCATTACTTTTAATTCATTCCAATTTTCCCATCACCATAAACTTACTACTTCCCAAAGAACGATTCCCTTTCTCCCTTCCTATTCCTACTCCAGGTGACTGTTAATAGAGATTATTGTTGTAAAGTACCATACAATTGATTCCAACTCATGTACAAACTAATAATGCACAACAGGCTGAAATCACTCAGTCCTGCACCATCCTCAGAGTCATTCTAGGTTTGAACTTAGTGTTGAAGCCAGTGTGCCAGTCATCTCTTTGAAGGTCTTCTTCCCTTTCACTGAACCTCTGCTTCCCAGTCATGGTGTCCTTCTCCAGGGTCTGTTCCGAATTAATGTGAACTGAGATCAAGCGACTTTGCTTATAGGGAACACTGTGGCTAGACTTCTTCCTAGACAGACTCATTCTTTTTCCTGGCAGTTCATGGCATATTCTTAACCAACACCATAATTAAAAGGCATCAGTTATTATTTGTTTTTTTTCCTAACTCCTTCGTTGTGCAGCATTCGTTGGCTTGAACCAATCAGACTTTAGTCCAAAAAGAGACATTTTTGTTTCCAAGACTTTTAAGTGAACTTTTGCAGACTAAGAATAGACGTTGTTCTTTGCATATTTACATCTTGTGTTTTCATATAAGTGAGACGATACAGTGTTTGGGGTTTTTCTTTGTGATTGACTTATTTCAGCCAGCTCAGTATGTGCACGGTCCATCATGTTGTAGCATGTATTCAGACTCTGTAAGTGATTCCATCCAATTTATAACTGAATGGTATTCCATTGTGCATATGTACTGCATTTTGTTTGTTCGTCTTTTTGTTGATGGGCATTTAGGTTGATTCCAATTGTTTTGCCATTTTGCTATTCAGAGTGTTACGATGAGCAAAGGTGTACAGATGTCTATTCATATCTGTTCATATCAGTTCATTAGATTCTGAGAGTTTATACCTAATTCAAACTAGTAGAATTCTAATAGACTATAGTAGAATACATAGGCCATATGGTAGTTCTACTTTTAACTCTTTTTAAAAAATTTATTTTATTTCATTATTTTTTGTGTGTACCATCAAATCAGATCTGACTGGTACAGGAGGAGATTATTCCTCCTTCTCCAGCAGAGCATCTGGTGGATTCGAACTGTGCATCTCTGAGATTGCAGTTACAGCTTCTTGCCACTAGGCCACCAGAGCTCGCCCTACTTTTAACTTTTTGAGGACTTGCACATTGTTTTCCACATTTGTACATCTTAGATCCTTACCAATGCCTTCATGAATAAATTAATCAATGAAGTCATTGGCAAAAAAAACCAACAAAGAAAAAACCCCAAACAAAAAAGACCTTGCTGAAGATCATTTAAAAACAACTAGAACAGTACATAGAAAACAGCCAGAAGTTAAAGCTTGATTTAGAAGAGGCCATTGTACTAGAGATATAATTGCTGAGGTCAGATGGATCCCAGCTTAAAGCAAATGATACCAGAAGAAGGTCTATTTGTGCTGTACAGACTATACATTTGATATGTGGGTCATAGCATATTGTGCTTAACATTGAGAAAAATGAAAATCCCAGAACACTTTATTGTGCTCATGCAAAATCTATACCTACACCAAGAGGCTCTTAAGAAAACAGAGCTAGAGAACACTGTTGTTGTTATTGTTGTTATGTGCCGTCGAGTCGCCTGCGACTCATAGCGACCCTATGTACAACAGCCCTAAACTCCGCTCTGTCCTGTGCCAATCACACTGTCTCTGACACTCCCATCCCGATTATCCCAGTCACTGAATCAATCCACCTCATAGAGGGCCTTCCTCTCCTGCGCTGTCCCTCCACCCTCCCAAGCATGATGTCCCTCTCTAAGGACCGGTCTCTCCTCACAACATGTCCAATTTAAAATTAAGTAAAGTGTGTCAGCATTGTATCTTTTCTCCATACATATTCAGTCTGTATGCTGAGCAAAATATTCAAGGAGCTATATACCCTATGAAGAAGAATGTGGCATCAGAATTGGAGAACTACTCCTCAATCACTCTCATTATGCAGGTGACACAACCTACCTCACTGAAGTGCATACTACAGGAGATAAATCACTGCAGCCTTCAATTTGTATTGCACCTTAATGTTAAGGGAACAGAAATTTTCATCACTAGACTGATAGGCAACATCATGATAAGAATGAAGAAATGATTAAAGCTGCCACTGTCTTCATCTTACTTGGATCCACAGTCAATATACTTGGTACCAGCAGTTAGGAAGTCAGGAGATGTATTGCACTGGTAAAGTCTGTAGTCAAGGACCTCTCCAAATTATTGAGAAGCAGTGATGTTTGAGGACTAAGATGTACCTGACTCAGGCCATGGTCATGTTAATCATTTGCTATGCATCTAAGAACTGGGCAATGAATAAGGATGATAGAAGAAGCACTGATGCTTTTGACCTGTGATGTTCGAGAAGAATGTTAATGATCCCACATACTCTCAAAAGAACAAACAGCTATGTCTTGAAGAAGGTGCAGCCAGAGTGCACTTTAGAAGCAGTGTATGGTAAAGCTTTGTTTCACACATTTTGGGCTAGCTTTGAAGTGGTTTCTTAGAGAGGAACATCTTGGTTGGAAAGGTGGAAAGATGGTGAACTAGGGGGATTGCCACAGTAACTGCAGCAGTGGGCTCGGTGTGTCAGAGATTGTGAACATGACACAAGATAGGATAGGGTTCACAACTGTTGTTAATAGGGTAGTTACAAGTTGTATTTGATGCAGTGACACCCACCAACTAAAGCACAGCCCTACCAGTATGGATAGGGTTCTTATCTCCTCACTTTCTCACCAGCATTTGTTATTTTCTGTTTTGTTTTGATCTTTGCCATTCAGCTAGATGTGAGGTGTTATTCCCTTATAGTTTTGATTTGCGTCTCCCTATTGGCCTATTAAGGCACATGGCTCAAATCCATGAGTTGCTCCATGGGAGAAGAATGGGCATTCTCCTCATGTGCAATTTACCATCTGTGAAAACCCACTGGAAGTACAGCTATGAGTTGGTTCCAAATCAATGGCACACAACAGCAAAAACAGTGGCATAGTGATAATAAGCTGTGATGTAATCCCAGAGGTACATGGTTTGAATCCACCAGCTGCTATGGGAAAAGGATGGATAATCTCCTCCCGTGTGATTTACTGCCTCTGAAAAACCACTGGAGGGTCAGCTATGGTCAATTCTTACTTGAAGGCACACAGCAACAAGAGAAGTATGTTAGAGATGATGAGGACAACACAGGATAGGGCAGTGTTCAGATCCATTGTTCATGGGGGTCACTGTGAGTTGTAGTCGACTCAGGGTACATAACGAACAATAGTGGTTAGTTAGTGAGGGAGCTCTGGTGGGCTCAATAGCCTGTTGCACTGCTAACCTAAAGACCAAGAGTCTTCAGTGGTTTGAATCTGTCAGTAGCTCAGTGAGAGAAAGATTAGCAGTCTCTTCTGTTAGGATTTCCCACCGTGGAAACCCAGTCAGGGGCCACTGCAAGTCAGAACTGTGACAGTGAGTCATTTTGAGTGAAGGCTATCGATGATGAGCATTTTTATGTGTGTCTGTTGGCCTCTTGAACTGGAACATGTTTGTTCATGCCTTTTCCCCTTTTCTGCTTGGGATAGTTGTTATTTTCCTGAAGTTGTAGAAGTTTTGCCTTCATTTTGGACCATAGACCTTTACCAGATATATGATTCCTGAATTTTTTTGCAGTCTATATGTTGTTTTTACTCTTTTAATCTAGTGCTTTGATGAATGCATGCATTCAAGTCAACTCAAGTCAAACTGCATATATGTTCATGGAGCAGGAAGCATGGAGGAGAGGAGGGGCTTGCTGGGACAGTGTTGAACATGTGGCATCAGGCAGCTTCATCTTGGTTCCCACAGCTGCTGAAGTCCTCAGCTTGCCTGAAGCCCTTGAACCAAAAATCTGCTTGGAGCCCCTAAGCTACTATAGTAGCCCAGCAGCAGGTGGTGGCGGCAGGTTTACTACTGCCAAGGATCAGTGCCTTGAGGGATAACCCTGGAGTGTGGCCACTCCATTCTGTCCCTTCAGGCTTCTTATTCCAACCAGGATCCTTAGGGGCTTCTCAGAAAGCACTGTGCACAGAGAGACAACCAATTACTTTGCAAATCCCCATGATTCCAGGCACTAACAGAGCAGCCTGCAAGATGTCCATCAAATATTGTTTTTTATATATTACACACACACACATCTTAAGGAGTGGCAGGTATGAGGGCTCCGGGCACTGGTGATGTTCTTTTTGCCCCATGTGGGGATCGGCAGAGTGGACTTACCAGATGAACAGGGGGTCTGTGGCCCAGAGTTTGCCAGTATTTGGGCATGCTGGGATGGTCAGATACTGAAACCCAATGAACCTGGAGAGAGGATGAAAGACACACAGGCGTTGAGGACTCTCCTTCATAGGGTCGCTATGAGTCGCCTGTGACTTGATGGCACTTAACAACAATAACATCAACATAGAGAGATATCAGTTGGTCCAGTGGACAGAAAGCGATGCTACCAAGCCAAAGGTGGGTGACTTTTAATCTGCGGCCCTCGGGATTGTCTTTCATTGTTTTTGTTCAGACATTCCTCTAGGTTGTATAGCCCTGGTGTCCAAGTTGCTGTACAGCGGTAACTTGTGGTTGCTGTGAGGCAGAACACCGTGACACTGATGTGTCAAATGCATTAATGGTTGATTACCCAATGCAGACAGTATGGGGTGGAGCTCCTCAATTAGAACAAGCTTGGAAGGAGGAGTGGCATCCACTTCCGTAATTGCTTGCCTCTGGAAACCCTGTGAACCTGGAGAGAGGATGAAAGACACACAAGCATTGAGGATTCTCCTTCATAGGGTTGTTATGAGTCGCCTGCAACTCAATGGCACATAACAACAACAACTATATATATATCTAGTTGTTGTTGTTGTTGATTGCCTTCAAGCCGAGCACAACTCATAGCAACCCTATGAACAAACGGCCTGATGTCCCTCTACAACAATTGATATTTATCAAAGGTCATAGAATTTTGGGCGGCATGTTGTTTAGGAAGTGGATGCCACTCCTGCTTATATTTAATGTGTTGTTTGCACAATCTCCAAGTCACATTGTGCCTCATTACACAGCATAGTGTGTACATTGATTTTAGTAATCATTTTTATAAGATCCCAAATAATGTTTTGTCTTCAACTACTCATGCATTTGCATCTGTATTTGATAGAGTTTTTATTTGAAAAATAAAAATATTTGAAAATCAGATCCCATCTCTTTCCCCTAAATTTTCTTCCATGAATTTTATGGTTTTTATGTCTAACATTTAGATCCTTGATCATCTTTTTAATTCACTTTTTTTTTATGGTGTCAATTGTGGAGAGTGCCACTTTTTTCTATGTATAGAGATCCGTTCTTCTCAGAACAATTGGTTGAAGATATTGTCTCTTCTATGTTGAATATATTTAGAAATTTTGTCAAAAATCAGTTGATCATAGGTACTTGAACTTATTTTCAGGTTTTCAATTCTGTTCCATTGTTCTTTGCATCTGTCATTGCAGCTGTTACTGTGAAGATGTTTTGAAATTGGGAAGTGCACGACCTCATACTTAATTCTTTTCCAGTTAAATTTCTTTGGCTCTTGGGGCTGTATAAACATGTCTCTGAGTAATACGTAAACATGGAGTCTCTGAGACACAAATGAAAAAAAGAAAATTTTTATGGTCATGTAACTATCTTTATTCTGGGAGAGAAGTTCTACAAAGTACAGCTCCTTCCTTTTCACAGTGTAATACTTACATTATAATGCTTAATTCTACTCTATCATTGCTCTCAAAACCATTTAGGAACACGCTGGTTTCTTCACCTCTGGGCCAGCTGCCAGAGAAAAAGTAGAATAGTTAACACTGGCATCGAGACAACCCCAAACTTCAGTTTTGTCTCTCACCCTTTATTGGATGTGCAGCCTGGGTTGGCGCACATGTTGAGAAGGGGAGGATCTCAGTAAATGTCAGCTTTTATTATCAACAAAGAATTGTTAAGGCATCACACATGGTGTCAGAACATAGAAGCTGGCTGCTTTATGAAATGTTTACGCTCTTTTAAAGTTAGTTGGACTTTGTAGTCCAAGAACATACAGGATAATATACAGCATTCTGCTATTTGTGTTCTCCATTGCTGCATATAGGGGAAAACTTAGAAAGAGTAAGGCATACATGAAATAAATATCAATGTTGTCTCTAAGATTTTCATCAAGGGTTAACTTACCATATATCTTCTTTCTTTTTGTTATTTTCTTCTTCTCTCCCTTCTACTGTTGTCCATTGAGATTTTTTGGAGGAAAACGATATAAAAGCAGGCTTCTCTCAGGTCAGTCTCTCACTATCTGGTTTGCTTACGTTTTTCTCATGGTGTTTTGTGTTGTTTTTAAATTGACACACTAAAGTTACAAATTGGCATTCTGTCTCTACTATTTTGATTCATTCATGCTTGCATGAGTCCATTCAAACCTTTGGAAACACCTATTGATGACTTTCTATAGGGCAGATAGTGTACCAAATACTGGAAACAAATACTGGTAAGACACAGGACTTGACTTCCAGAAATTTACAATCCATCAAGAGAGACAGAAAAAGAGTGAACTGTCTGTAAAACTAAGGGAAACACACTGTCAAATGTGTTGGTTATAATGTTATAGGAACATAGGAGAGGGATTCAGTCTCACATGAGAATATCTTAGATGATGGACATGGAATTTAAATTATATGTCAACATTTGAAACAGTATATTTTGTGGTATAAATGAAAAGAACAGTTTTCCAGCCAGGGAAGAGTCTGTATAGAAGGAATGTAAACTACTTCACAGTTCAGTAACCGGAGAAGAAGGGAACCCTGCGCTTGTTTCAAGGAAACACAGCTTTGAGAGAACACGGGTTAATGCACTTCATTTCCCATGGCTCTTGACATCATTACAGGGGAGTGAGGAACGGAAAGGTGAAATACGCACACACACGCACACTCTGACAGAGTTAAATTAATACTCTTATTTAATTACTCAGACAAAATGATCTCAAATGCCAAGGAGCAGATCAGTACAGCTTGGCAGACTCTGACATCTGGAATCTCTGCATACCAGTTCTTGGTATGCCTTTTATGTTGTTACAATTCTGTGCCATCAATTTGACTACAACTTTTAGTAACTCTTTGAACAACAGGCAGGGACCTTGCTCATTCCTGCAGCACAATATTTGGCGTGCTCAAACCCGTTATTACAGTCAGTGTGTTTGGTCCTTCTTGTTGGGGATCTTCCTCTCTTTGGGTTTATGTATATCATTTTTGCAGGAGCACAAGTAACTTTTCTTGGATTCCCATTCTTCTCAATGTTAGCCATAATTTGTTATGATCCACATAGTCAAATGCCTTTGAATAGTTGATAAAACATGAGTAAATATTTGTCTAGTAGTCTCTACCAGAATTCTGAATTCTTCTTTTCAGCCAAGATCTATTTGATATCAGCAATGATATCCTGCGTGCCATGACCTTTTCTCAACCCACCTTGAATTTCTGGCAGTTCAATGTTGATAATGTTCCAGCCATTTTTTAAAATAACCTTCAACAAGATCTTACTTGCATGTGATATTAATGATATTGTTTGATAGATAGTTTCCACATTCTGTTTGATCATCATTCATGGGATATGAGAACAAGTATAGATCTGTTGTGTTTATTTGCCCAGCTAGCAATCTTCTACATTTCTTGGCACAAACTAGGAAGCACATAAATGCTTTACATATATAGGCTACATTTGTTTGTTGAAACATGTCAATTGCTATTCCATCAATTCTTGGGGACTTACTGTTTTCTAATGCCTTCAGTATAGATTGAACATCTTTTTTTATTACTCATGATTCTTGATAATATTCTATTTCCTGAAATGGTTTCATTTCAACTAATTCTTTGTGGTACAGCGACTCTCTATATTCCTTCTATCTTCTTTTGATACTTCTTGCATCACTCAAGATTTTGTCTATTGAATTCTCTGGTACTATAACTTGAGATGACTTTGTTTTTCAGTTGTTTATGTTTGAGGAAGGCAGAGAGAGCTCCTTCTTTTTGATTTCCTAAGTGCTTTACACATTTCATTAAAATATTTTACTTTGTCTTCTCTCTTCTTAAACTGTCCTTTACAATCTTCTGTTCAGCTTTTTTTTATTTTGTCATTTCTTTCCTTTGTTTTGGCTTCTCTGCATTCTAGTGCAATTTTCAGAGTCTCTTTTCATATGCATTTTAGTCTTTTCTACCCCGCCCCACCTTTGTAATGACTTTTTGTTTCTCCATGGATGGTGTATCTTTGATGTCATCCCACAACTCACCTGGCCTTCAATCATTAGTGTTCAATGCATCAAATCTGTTCTGTGGTTTTTAAATTCAGGTAGGATAGACCCAAGGTTGTGTGTTGGTTCTTGTGAACGTCATTTCATTTTCTTCAACTTTAATTTGAACTTCAACCCATAAGCAATTGATGGTCTGTTCTACAGTCAGACTTTGGCCTTGTTTTGACTGCTGATATTGAGTTTCTCCATTGATTCTTTCCACAGATATAATAGGATTTTAGTATTGTTAAAATTAATGTTATTTCAGTTTGATTTTCCACTCAGTTTTTTACTCAAATCAACCCCATATGTCAGTGTAGAGCTGCCCCATTGGTTTTCTAAGATGTAAGTTTTATAGGAGCACATCACCAGTTCTTTCTCCTCACAGCCAGCCACTGAGTGGATTTGAATCTCCAACCATCCCTTTAGTAGGGAGACTTAACTGCTGTGTCTTTGGGAAGAAGTACAAGATTTTCAAGTTAAAAAGACACTTAAAAGACTACAGCCCAAGTAACTCATATTTTAGATAAGAATACTAAGGCCTGGAGCACCTGGGTGAGTATACCAGGATCTCTAAAGAATAGGTTGTTGTTGTTGTGTACTGTTGAGTCTGAACCAACCCATAGCTGACCCTCTGGCAGGTTTTCAGAGGCAGTTAATCTCATGGGAGGAAATTGCCCATCCCTCTCCCAAGGGGCAGCTGGTGGATTTGAATCGCCTGCCTTTGTGATTGCAGTGCAACTTCTTGTCACTAGGCCACCAGAGCTCAAAATGACAACTGTTTCCATAGTTGTATCACATCCCTCCCCAGACTAAGGAGGATGAAATGTGTCTGTATTTTCTTGCAATCGAGAAAATTGCCTGATGTGTTTCATATATTTTAAAATAAAAATAGTAATGATAGGATAAAACTGGAAGAATCTCAAAGAGAGGAGCAAAAGTCAGGAGTTATTAAATATGAAGATCACATGAAAAGATGGGGCAGAGTACTTCTTCTGATAACAGATGCTATGTGATTTTTTAAAATAATATTTTGTCTATTTTTTGGTGCTATTAATGAGCACTTTGTGGTTGCCTATTTGGCTTAACTGTGAACATCTTTCTCTTATGAATAAATCTTATGGTAGCCTGGAGCCATGTTGGAGGAACAGATGATGCTAGTAGTAAAACCCTCTAGGCCAGAATCTCCCAGCCTTTCTAGGAGGTCCTGCTGTTATTTTGGTGACAGATCCTTCTGCAAATGTGAAGTGAGTGATGGCAAAACACGAATCAATGTGGAGAAGACAGGACACAGCACTCACCACCACCACCTACGCCTCAGTGAGATGTCAGGTCATGTGTATGCCCTCAGCAGATATGCAGTCTTGCAATGAAACACAGCTGGAAATGCCCATTATTTACTCTTTTTGTTTTTTCAGGCTCTGCTTTGTTAGGTTCTGTGGAGTTGAATATGACTCATTGCAACCCTCTCAAAACCCTGCCCTATCTTGTGCCGTCTTCATCTCTGACACACTGGAGCCCATTGCTGAAGCCACCATGACAGTTCATCTCGTTGGGGGTCTTTTCCTCTCCTTTGCTGACTCTCCATCTTTGCAAGCATGATATCTCTTGCCCAGGAAGAGTCTTGCCTAGCTACATGTTCAAAGAATAAAAGACTTCACCATTTTTACCTCCAAGGAACAATCTGGCTGCACCCTTTTCAAGACCAAACATCTGTTTGTTCTTTGGCAGTCCATGGAATATTCAGTACTCTTCTCTAGCACCACAACCCAAAGGCATCAAACAATTCTTCTTCTGTTATCCTTGATTGTCTAGCTCTCTGATACAATTGAGAAGACTGTGGCTTGTATCAGGTATATCTTAGTCTTCAGACTGACATTATTGCTCTTCAGCATTTTGGAGAGGTCCTTGACAGCAGACTTGTCCAATGCAATATGTCTTCTGATTTCCTGACTGCTGGTACAAAGGATATTGATTGTTTATCCAAGCAAGAAGAAATCATTGACAGTGTCTGTGGTTCAGACATAGACATTTTCAATAGTTGAAGGAAGAGAAATTGGAATAAATAAGTAACAGCATATAAAAACGTTTCGGTGAATAAACATTGAAGAAAATGTAAACCATAAAGTGTCAGTTCCATACTGATAATAGGTAAATGGAAGGATGAGGCTTAGAAGAACAGGAATAGTCAGCTGTTAGTATTGGGGCTCCCTGTCCACAGCAGGCAGCCCAGGACCACCCTAGGTCCCCCATGTGGGAGGTCTCTCCCTGTGGGACTGGAGATGCGAAGATCCAATTAGGGTTGAGAATGAGGTGGGACTGAACTGCCCAAGTTTGCTTCTTCTCTCATCTCAGTGGTCCTTTTAAAAGCTACACTTCAAGCCCTGAAGAAAATGAGATGGAGGTAGTGTGGGACATGAGAAGTAAAAGCCCAATGAGTTTTTGGAAACTTTTATTCTTGACAATCATGGGAGGGAATAGCGAGTGTTTCCTCTCTTCCTTGAGAGTGACAGAGGAGAGTTTCAAGATTCTAACCCTTGTGGAAACTCAGTGGCCTTATCTGTGAAGTTAAAATTCACTATGTCCAAGAAACTGGGATGATAAAAGGTGGTTCAGGTCAAATACACAGAGTAAATACCTAATTGATTAGTTAATTAATTAACTAATTAGTGCCTATTCCCTTCTATACTCTTCTGGATGATTCCGTATCATCCTTCCCCAACCAGATGTCTAACACCTAGGTCAGTGAGGGAGGAGATT
Source organism: Elephantulus edwardii (assembly GCF_000299155.1). NCBI lineage: Eukaryota > Metazoa > Chordata > Mammalia > Macroscelidea > Macroscelididae > Elephantulus > Elephantulus edwardii. The sequence continues at coordinate 563,878 of NW_006400042.1, read as the reverse complement.
TGGTGACTCAGTCCACAGAGCTTGGTACAGGCAATCCAAAGGCTGCACCACTCTGGTAGTTTTCATCCACCAGCGCCTCCTATGCTGTTTACAGCCTTGGAAACCCACCGGAGGGTCAGCAGGGTCATTTCTGACTCAAGGAGGGAGGGAGGGAGCTGAAGGGAGCCATTCTTTGAAGTAGGATAAATATGGAATAGGATAGGTTTGTGATGAATAAATAATTATATTTCTGATTTACTAAATTTGAGGCATCAACTAATTATTAGTAGGCAGCTAGACTACAAGACAGTTCTACACTAGGAGCAAATCGACTGGTTAATTTGTAGTTGTGCATCTTGAAAATTGAGTACCTAGAGAGGATGAGACCAGACTGTTCCTTGGAGGCAAGCATTCTGAAGCTTCGTCTGACATATTTTGGACATGTTGCAAGGAGGGACCAGGCCTGGAGAGGGAGGGCTTGCTTGGGAGTTTGGAGGGACAGCATGAGAGAGGAAGACCCTTAATGAGATGGATTGATTCAGTGACTGGGATAAGGGGAATAAGTGTGTCAGAGACAATAAGGTTAGCACAGGATAGAGCAGGGTTTAAGGCTGTTTTACATAGGGTCACTATATAAAGGTGACTCCACGGCACATAACAACAACCACAAAGCATTGTTAAGGGCTGGACATTAAACCCCTAAAAAAGTCACATCTCTGCATTCAGCAGTGACAGGCCCTCTGAGGAGAGAGATGGTGAGAGAGAGGAGCAATGCCTGGGCACTGTGAGACCTACGGGGAAGGGTTAGCATAGCAAAGAGGATGCCGTGAGCTGTCCATGCTGCAGGGGAGTCTGTAAGATGAGCATGAAAATGAACTTCCTGGAGACAAGAGCTGTCTTTAGTTATCCTGTGGGGATAACTTACTGCCTGTCAGGTACCTTCACACACAATATCCAGTAACCCATTCCCATTTTATACATGGGAGTGTCAGATTCAGAAAAGTTAATACCTTTGGTTTAAGGTCACAAAGCTTGGACTTGAGGGAGTTGGGTCTCAGACCCCTGTACTTGGATCCATGACCCCTAAGCTCATCTTTCCTCAGGAAGTCTTGTACTGACCCTTGTGGTGGGCCATGGCTGAGTGCTGTGGGCTAAAGGACAAGGGTGAAGTCATAAAGAGAAGGCACTATTGTGGGACACAGAGAGGGAACATGGTGGATAGTGGAGGATAGGCTGAGGGTTTGTCTTGGTTGTTTTAAGATGACAGAGTCTTGGTGGTTTTAAGCTGGTGAGGGCACAGGAAGGTGCCTCATTCAAAGGTGCAGAAAGCAGAACATAGATGTGTGTGCAGGCAGCAGACATAATCCCTTCTTTAGTGGCAAGATAGGGTAGAAGCAGTTAAGTTTGTAGATTTATGTCAGGAAATGGAGGAAAATTTCCTCACACCTCATTTCCTTCCATTAACTATTACCTCCTTTTTCCTGTCCTCTGTCCCCTTGCTCTTTGGAACACCATTACTTCCCTCAAGGTCCACCCTTTTGTTCCTCTCTTGATCTCTTAGGCAGGATGACATACTGTGGCCTCCTGAGCACTTGTCCACTCCTGCACTAGTGGGCCCTGCCGGCTCACAGCTTTGGGGAATTGTTATCCAGGGTCTTGTTCTAAGCCAAGCACATAATGTTATTATTGTTGTAGTTGATTGCTGTCAAGTTGTGCATGACTCATAGCGACTCTATGAACAAAAGACCTGAGGCCTTTCTATAACTATCATTTGTCCAAGTTCATAGAGAGTTTCCAGAGGCATGTGGTTTAGGAATTGGATGCCACTCCTGCTTCCAAACCTGTCTTAAAACTGAGAGCGCCACCAAACACTGTCTACCATGGCAGTCATTATGGCATTGGAGACCCCATTGGTACAAGGTTCAGCATCATAGCAAACCCAGATTACCTCAGCATAGCAAATTGACAGAACAGTGCTGTATGACTTATAAGAATGTTCCTCCAAAATACAATAACAAGGGATTAAAATATAATCTCTTGAGCCCAACTTTTAAATATAAGGTTCCTCCAAGAAGTCTTTTTGACTCTAAACAAGAGGCTTACATACTGAACATTCCACAATGACCCTCAACTGAAACAAGTGAGCCCATTTTACAGAGTTCAGTTGCTTCACTCAGTCTCCAAAATGGAGATAAGGGCTTGGCCTTAAATACAAGTGTCATTCTGGACACTTGTTGACTCTAAACAAGAGGCTTAAGTAAAAACAACGGAACAATCCACACAGATCCTCAACCAAAACAAGAACACCATAATACAGAGTCCAACAGCTTCATCTAAGTCCAAAATTAAAGACAAGGGTTTGGCATTATATGTTGTTAAGTGCCATCTAATATTGACCCTATAAGCAAAAGACTTTAGTTGTTCTGTAACTATTGTCTTTTCTCCAAGTTCATAATGTTGTTATGTACCATAGAATCGAAACTTACCCATATCTGATCCACCAGTGGGTTTTCAGAGGCAGTTAATTGTACAGGAGGAGATTGCCCATCATAATACTAAAAGAAAATAAAAAAGACTTTATTGACATAGAGTCCATTTTACTTGGTTTCCTTAAATAGGAGAAAGAGTTCGGGTGGCATAGTGTGTTAACATAGCAAGCTACTAACCTAAAGGTCAGTAGTTCAAATCTACCAGCCATTCCTTGCGGAAAAAATTGAGCCGTCCTTGATCATAAAGAAATTTCTCAGAAATCTGATGGATCATCACTGTAAGTTGGAATTGAATTAGGACAATATTTGCTTCCCCCCCGCTCCTTGATAGTAGCTGCTTTCCCCCCCCATCAATATCAGAAAAATTATAGACATATTAAGAAATTATTTGAAGCTTTTTTTTAAGTTGGTCATGAAAGAAATCATGAAAGCTTAGAAATCTTACCTACCACAGTCATTTTTTAAATTAAGCCAATAGCCCTGAGAATTTCAGAATGTTCTGGTGACCTAGTGTCAAGAAGCTGCATTGCAATCCCAAAGGCACACAGTTTGAATCTACCAACTGCTCTGTGGGAGGAGGATGGACAGTCTTCTTCCATGTGATTAGCAGCTATGAGTCAGTACTGACTCTGTGGTACACACACACACACACACACACACACACACAAGCACACAGTCCACCCAGGGATTTCCAGTAGCATAATCTGTACAGAGTTGCACTGCTAATTCAAAGGCAGCACCTCTTGGGCAGTTCAAATTCACGAGCTACTCTGCAGGAGAAAGATGGGAATCTCCTCCTATGTGATTTACAGCTCCTGAAAACCTGTTGGAGGTTCACCTGTAACTTGGTTCCAACTTGACAGCAATTAGTTTGAGTTTTTTATTGTCTACTCAGTCTTCCAGGAACACTGTTGGACTCAGTAATCTCCTCAACTTGGGCAGTTGCTGAAGTCTTGCCTGGAGGTGAGGGAACACAGCAGGTGAGAGGAGAGTATGTGGTTCTCACAGTTGTTTATTTGAGACCCATGAGAAATTTCTCACTACCAATAAATCACTATTCTTAACAATTTCTGGACAAAACCAGCAAGATAAGCAAGCAAAAAGTTTGGTTGGTTTTTTTTTTCTTTTTTCTTTGCAGTTAAGAAGAAGAAGCCTAAACTTTTAAATAAATTTGATAAGACTATTAAAGCTGAACTTGATGCTGCAGAAAAACTCCGCAAAAGGGTATGTTGATGTTTGTTTGCACAGAAATGTTTGTTAAAAATAAATACATGAGAATCTTTGAATAAGGGGAATTTTCCTCCCAGGCACACCAGCATTCTGCTTAAAACAAATTGAATGGAAAATAATTGCATCCTCATTGAAAAATAGAAATGTTACTTAGCTCTACACCAGCTGACTTGGATTCTAGTCCACCTTTGTCACTTTCTGGTTGTATAATTTGGCTATATCACTGCTAAGTGTACTAACTTAAATTCAAAATAAGGTGTTCTCTTATTATTATTCTTTACTATGTAGAAATGAAAATAGAAATAGAGGGATTGAAAAAAAAAGAAATAGAGGGATTGAATTTTGTATTTTCTTTTAATGAACATTTACAGAGATTTTGGATTTCCATTCATTCATTGTTGCACTTTTCTCCCTGCCCACCCCTCCCCACCTAGTTCACTCCTCTCTTTGAAAAGTAAAAGAAAAATTCCTTCGTAAAAGAAAAATTCCTTCATTGGTATACAATCCCCTCGCCTCCCCCCCCCCCCGAGTACACTCCACTATGCAACCTTAATTCTGGACTCTTGTGATAACCATAATACCTATGATATATCACTTTTAAACTGTTCTCTCTCTCATCTGTTTCAATGCCATATATATAATTTATCCAGTTTTTCAATGATTTATTCATTGCAAATACCTTTTTAATTAATTCATTTATTTTTAATTTCAATGAACATCTACAGAGATTTTGGAAATAACCTTTTTTAAAAGACACAAATAGTGACTTTACACATCACCTCACCTGATGAGCTGCATAGGAATCAAACTGACCACATCTGTTGAAGAAATTACTGGAGAAGCTCAATATCAGCAATAAAAACTAGACCAGGTATGGACTGTGTATCAGACCATCAGTTACTCAAGTACAAGTTCAAACTGAGGCCAAAGAAAATGAAAGTCCATGAGAATAAAGATATGAACTTGAATCTATTTCATCTGAATTTAAAGCATGGAACACCAGTGATCGAAGAGAGCAAAAGGTCATTACAAAAACAAGGAGAAAGAAAAAAAACTAAATGGGTTTCAGAATAGACTCTAAAAATTGCCTTAGAGTGTTGAGAAGCCAAAACAGAAGAAGACAAAGCAAAGTATTATAATGGAATGTGCAGAGAGCTGGAATTGGAGAATACAAAGGAAACAATTCTGCACTTTCCAAGCTGAGAGATCTGAAAGACAGATTTAAGTCTTGAGTTGTAATATTGGAAGATGCTATGGGCAATATACTGAATGACCCAGAAAGCATCAAAGGAAAATGGAGGGACTATATAGAGTCACTGAACAAAAAAGAATTGACTGACACTGGAAAAATTTCAGAAAGTAAGGTGTGCCTGATGCAGGCCATGGTCTTTGCAATTACCTGCTATGCATCAGAGAGCTGGATAATGACTAGGGATGATAGAAGAAGAGCTGATGCCTTTGAGCTGTGGTGCTGGAGAAGAGTACGGAATATACCATGGAGAACAAGTTTGTCCTAGAAAGGGTGAGACCAGGCTGCTCCTTGGAGGCAAGGATTCTGAAGCGCCATCTGACATACTTTGGACATGTTATAAGGCAGTATCAGTCCTTGGAGAGAGACGTCATGCTTGGGAGAGTGGAGGGACAGCGCAGGAGAGGAAGACCCCTGATGAGATAGATTGATCGGTCACTGAGGTAATAGAGATAGCTATGTTGGAGACAGAAAGATTGGCAAGGGATAGAGCAAGGTTTAGGGCTGTTCTACATAAGGTTGTTATGAGTTGCAGAAGACTCGATGGCACATAACAACAACAACAACTATATGACCAGGAACCACAGGTAATGAAGGAGGAAGTGGAAGCTGCATTGAGGTCATTGGCCAAAGATAAGGCCCCAGGAATTAATGGGATACCAACTGACTTGTTTCAATTAACAGACGCAGACCTGGATGTACTCATTAGTCTAGGCCAGGAAAGTTAGAGGACAGCTGTCTGGCAAATGGATTGGAAGAGTTCTATCTTTGTTCCCATTCCCAAGAAAGGTGATCCATCAGATTGTAGAAACCATGGAACAATATTGTTAATATCACACGTGAGCAAAATACTGCTGATGATCATTAAAAAGTGGCTGGAACCCATACATGTACAGGGAACTTCAAGAAATTCAAACAAGAATTAGAAGAGGCCATGACACCAGGGATATCACTGCTGATGTCAGATGGATCCTGATTGAAAGTAAAGAATACCAGAAGAATGTCTATTTATGCTTTATTGACTGTGCAAAGACGTATGGCTGTGTGGATCATAACAAATTGTGGCTGACATTGAGAAGAATGGGAATCTCAGAGCACTCAATTGTGCTCATGCTGAAGCTATTAACTCCTAGACCTGCTAGGAGGCTGTTGTGCAAACAGAGTAGGGGAACATACATGGTTTAAAATTAAGAAGGAAGTGTGTCAGGATTGTATTCTTTCTCCATACCTAATCAGTCTTCATGCTGAGCAAATTATTTGAGAAGGTGGACTCTCTGAAGAGGAATGTGGCATCAGGATCAGAGGGAGACTCATCAATAACCTGTGTTATACAGATGACACAACCTTGCTTGCTGAAATGAAGGAGGATTTGAAGCACTTGTTTCTGAAGATAAAAGAATACAATCTTCAATGTGGATTGTATTACACTGTCAAGAAAATATACTACTGAACTGACAGGCAGTGCCATGATAGATGGAGAAAAGATTGAAACTGTCAACAATTTCAGCTTACTTGAACCCACAATTAACACCCTTGGACCAGCAGCAGTCAGGAATCAGGAGACTTACTGTAGTGGAAAAGTCTGCAGTTAGGGACCTCTCCAAATTATTGAGGAGTAATGATATCAGTTTGAGGACTAAGGTGCTTCTGATTCAGACCATGGTCTTTCCAGTCACTTGCTATGCATCTGAGATCTGGACAATGAATGAGAATGACAGAAGGTGAATTTATGCCTTTGAGCTGTGGTGTTGGAGAATAGTGCCTAACTCATGGAAGGCCAAAAGAACAAATGAATATATCTTGGAGATGATTCAGCCAGAGTGCTCTTTGGAGGCTAAGATGATGAAGCTTTGCCTCACATATTTCAGTCATCTTGCAAGGAGGAGCTTTTCCTTGGAGAGGGACATGATGCTCAGAAAGGTCAGTGAAGAAGAGGAGGGTGTATTGACATGGTGACTGCTGCTGTAGACTCTAATGTGCCAGGAAGTATGAGGATGGCATAGGTTAGGATGGGGTTCATATCAGTTGTTCCTGAGGTTGCTATAGGTTATACTCAACTCAACAGCACCTAACTATAAGAACAATATATTTGGTTTTTGTTTTTAAATGTTAAATTAACTTACCCAGATGTTATAGACTGATATTTAGCAAGAGAACAGAGATGAGTCTGTGGAAAAAAGGATGATCTTTAAAAAGTGATGCTAATACAGCTGTACAGTCACATACTTCTTCCTTCAACTAAAAAAAACCCCAAATGACAACAAACCCAGAATATGGATTCCATGCTTACATCTTTCACAAAAATTAACTCAAAATTAATTTATAGTAGACCTAAGTGAAGGTGCAAAAATACACAATTTCTAGAAGATAACAAGACAAAATCTATGGCCTTTTTAAGAACACTGAAAGCATGATTCATAAAAGGAAAAAAATGGTAACTTGGCTTCGTTAAAATGAAAAACTTTCTTTCTACACAAGACACCATTAAGAGAAGAAAAAGAAAACCTGCAGATTGAGAGAAAATACTTAAAAAACATGTATCTTGACAAAGGCATTTTAAAAATATGCAGACTCTGAAAGAAAAAGTCAAGCAACAGGCAAATAAACAATCCAATTACAAATGAAAAAACATCAAATGAGATTAAAAAAAAAGGCATCAACACTATCCAGTGTAGGTCAGTCTAGTATTTCTAAGAATATTCTTAATTTCAGAAGAAATGAAATGAAAATTAACGTGCTTTCCCTTAAGCGTCAAACTCCTAGTTCCAAGGTGACTATTTTATGCTAGTTCACAGCAGAGGGGCTAAATAATGCTTGTTGTTAGGTGTTATCAAGTGGCGTACAACTCATAGCGACTCTATGAACAGCCATTCTGAACCCTGTCCTATCCTGTGCCATCCTCATCATCTCAGATACTAGAGTCCATTGCTGAAGTCACAGTGTCAGTCTGTCTTGTTGAGGGTCTTCCTGTCCTTCGCTGACCCTGCATCTTGCTAAGCACAATGTGGCTTCAACTCTCCTCTTTTGCATAGGGAGAAAAAGGGGACAGACTCGGACTGAGATGACTCTAATTCATCAGCATAGCCCTTCTACACGAAGGCCGGAGAGGAACCAGCTATAGCACCACTTTTATGGAAATGTTTCTCAAAGTCCAGTAGTGCAGATAGCCTAACAGCATAATTTCAGAACAGTGTGGCTCAAGTACTTTCAACTCCCATCACCTGTCCATGGATGAAATACAAGATACATCGAGGAAAAGGTGCTTTCCTGACAATTCTTCAAAAATATTTTACCTTGAAATTTTTGTCTTCTAGGACTCAATTCTGAAGAATTAAACAACAGTATTTGGAACTATTCTTTAGTAGGAACCCATTGTTGTGTGCCACTGTATCTTCTCCAACTCATTGTTACCCCATGTACAATGAGGAGACCTTGTCTGGTCCTGGACCATCCTCATGGTCTCTGCAGTGCTGACGACCATTGCTCCAATCAATCGATCTCTTTGAGGGGTTTCCTCCTCTTTTTTTTTCCTTTTTTTTCTTTTTTCTGGTGCTCTTGGTTAAGTAGTATGGCCTAGATAAAAGAAATTCTTTTAGACTAGCAACAAGTGTATTCCTTTGCCAGCCAAGTTGAGCTGAGAGCAAGGCCAGTTGACCCCTTAGGGGAGCCACACAGATTCCATGTGGAGTTGAGGCAAAGGAGTGCCAGGGTTTAGCCAAGGATTAGAAAGTCAGATAGGAACATAATATTTTACTAGGTAGTTCTTAAAGACAGTGGCAAGTGTCCTGAAAAGAGAGAGACACACACAGAGGAAGATTTAATCCAGACAGAAGAGAAGGCAGCACACACAGAAAAAAGTGATGTGTAAAAGAAAGCTGAGATTGGAGTGAAGTTGGGGGAATTATCAGTCAAGGATGCGGGGGCAGAAGCTAGAAGAGGTGAGGAACAAATTTCCCCTGAGAGCTTCTGGAGTGATCAGGGCCCACTGACAGCTTGATTTCAGCTGTCTAATACCGATTTCTGTTGTACATAGGACCATCTCAGGAACAGGTTTGAGGCCTTGAACACTAATGAGCTAAGACCAGATGTGCTGTGGGAGTTTATCAAGGGCATCATGCAGGAAGAGTGCAAATGATCATTACAAAGACAGAAGAGGAAAAAAAGACCAAAATGGATGTCAAGAGAGACTCTGAATATTGCACTGGAGCGCAGAGAAGCCAAAGCAGAAGGAAGAATTCAAGATACTGAAGAACTGAATAGAAGATTTCAAAAGGCAGCGCGGGATGACAAAGTAAAATATTACAATGAAATGTGCAAGGAGTTGGAGTCAGAAAATTAAAAGGGCTGAACTCGATCAGCATTTCTTAAGCTTAAGGAACTGAAGAACAGATTCAAACCGCGAGTTGCTATAATCAAGGATACTTTAGGCAGAACATTAAATGATCCAGGAGGTATTAAAAGAAGATGGAAAGGATATACTGAGTCACTGTATCGAAAGGAATTGGCAGACACAGAAGAATTTCATGAAGCAACATATGAGCAAGAGCCTATGGTGATGAAGGAAGGTCAGGCTGTTTTGAAGGAAATAGCAAAAAATAAGGCCCCAGGAATAGATGGTATACCAATTGACATATTTCAGTTAACAGATGTTGCCCTGGACGTGCTCACCAAGTTGGGCCAAGAAATCTGGAGAACAACCACTTAGCCAACTGACTGGAAGAGATCTATATTTGTTCCCATTCCAAAGAAGGGTGACCCAACAGACTGTGGAAACTATAGAACAGTATCATTGATTTCATATGCAAGCAAGATTCTACTGAAGATTATCCAAAAACGACTGGAACAGCACATCAGCAGAGAACTGCCAGAAGTCCAGTCTGGGTTTAGAAGGGGTCGTGGTACTAGGGATATTGTAGCTAATGTTAGATGGATCTTGGCTGAAAGCAGGGAGTACCAGAGGAATGTCTATCTGTGTTTCATTGACTGTGCAAAGGCATTTGACTGTGTGGATCATAACAAACTATGACTGACTCTGAGAAGAATGGGAATCCCAGAACACTTGATCGTTCTAATGCGAAACGTATACTTGGACCAGGAGGCAGTCGTCAGAACAGAGCAAGGGAACACTGCATGGTTCAAAATTGGGAAGGGCGTACGCCAAGGGTGTGTCCAGTCTCCATACCTTTTCAACCTGTATGCAGAACAGATTATCCAGGAGGCTGGGCTCTATGAGGAGAGGGTTCTATGAGGAGAAATATGTGGTCAGGATTGGTGGGAGATCTATCAACAATCTGCGTTATGCAGATGACACAACCCTGCTTGCTGAAACAGAAGAGGACCTGAAGCACCTGCTGCAGAGGGTCAAGGACTGCAGCCTCCAATATGGATTGAGGCTCAATGTCAAGAAGACAAAGATTCTCACCTCTGGACCAATTGGCAGCATCAGGATGGATGGTGAAGAGATTGAGATTGTACAAAGCTTTAGTTTGCTTGGCTCCACAGTCAACAGTCTTGGCACCAGCAGCCAGGAAATTAAAAGGTGCATTGCCATGGGAAAGTCCGCTGTTAGGGACCTCTCCAAAGTACTGAAGAGCAACGGTGTGTCTGATAGAGGCCATCATCTTTGCAATCACTTGTTATTTGTCAGAGAGTTGGTCAATGACTAGGGAGGATAGAAGGAGAATTGATGCCTTTGAGCTGTGATGCTGGAGAAGAGTATTGAATGTACCATGGACTGCTAGGAAAACAGTTTCATCCTGGAGAGGGTTAAATTTGGTGACTCCTTGGAGGCAAGGATTCTGAGGGTCCATCTGACATACTTTGGACATGTTGTAAGGAGGGACCGGTCCTTGGAGAAGGACGACATACTTGGTAGGGTGGAGGGACAGCGCAGGAGGGGAAGACCCTCTATGAGATGGATTGATTCAGTGACTGGAGTAATCGGGATGGGTGTGTCAGAGACAGTGCGATTGGCCCAGGACAGAGCAGAGTTTAGGGCTGTTATACATAGGCTCCCTATGAGTTGCAAGTGACTCGAAGGCACATAACAATAACAACAACAACAAAACTGATTTTGGTTTTGTAGAACTGTGACAGAATGCAGTTCTGTTGTCTTAAGCTCACCAGGTTGTGGCAATGGATCACTGCAGCCACAAGAAATTAAATGCTGCTTCTTCTTAAGAAAGCCAGCCAGAAGAAGATATTTAACACTGATTCTTCAGAACTCCTTTAAATGATTCAAAAGAATGTCTGTGAGATGATGGTTTACTTGAAATACTGATATTGATAGTTTAGACGATAAATATAAGTTGGGAAATATGTTTCTGACTTGATTTATCTCCGTGTCCAAGTTTTCATGCTATTCCATTGCACTGCCTATCTTTAACAGACAAGAGCTTGCTCCGTGGCTGGTCCTTTCATTCTGTTCTGCTCAGATACACCCCTTACTCCACAATAATAGTTATATTTTTCAGAAAGGTAATATTTTTGAACACTTTATATGCTCCCTACTTTGTCTACAAGTCTTTTCAATGTTTTTCTCTATTGAATGCTGACCAGTTCAGAAGTTTACAGCTGAGAGAGTCATTAGTAACTTACTGTAAGCCACACACCTCATAGAAGTGGTGATTCCAGAGGCTAAGCATTCAATCTGGTTGGAGTTTGCACCTGTAACCACTACACTCTGCCTATGCTTCTACAGCGCCCTGGAATCCCTGGGAGGTATATGAGAACAAAGAGGAAATCTCCTTGTTAGATGCATTTTACCTGGGAAATGTAACTTTGAGGAGCTTCACTATTATATTGTCTTAACTTCTTCCTATTAAGTCTTTTAGAAGAAGGGGGAGGTAACAGTTGTGTAGTATTTTTAAGTTTTCTTTTCACACCTAGATTCACAAGGTGAAATTTGTTGTTCAAGAACTCACTCAGTGAGGTTCAAGGTATATGAATCATAGTGAATTTGCCTGAACAGATTCACCAGTTTTATAGACTGCTGAGTTATCTAGGGAGATTCAGTTTAGAAAATCTCTTTCTCTCTGTGCCATGGTTCCCAATATCCTAGAACTGATGCCATTCATTAGACACCAGAACACATTTGTTGCATGAGGTGGAATTGTGTCTCACAGGTGAGGCTAGCAGAGGGCTTTTCACATCTACCAAGTATACCTGTGCCATATTGTCCATTTCTTCATATGCAGTAGTAGCCCAAGTGTCATCTTCTGAAGAGCTCATGTGAGCTTTGAGAAGGATCATATGATACAGGAGGTATATGCTCCACTCAGCCAGATGAGCGGAATCGGCCTTGAAGTGAGGTGATGACAGCTGCCAGGGCCAAGTGACCTGTGCTGCCTGCATTCTTACTGGTGCCCCTACTGTTTTAACTGGTGCTTCTTTAAGGCTTCTCGGTGCTCTCCAAGACCCAGCGTATCCTAGCAAGAAGCAGTACTGCTTTTTCCTCCACTGAAAATATAAATATTTCCTGTAGGAATGCATGCTCAAAGAGAGGGAAAATATAATTTCTTTAACAAAAAACATGTATCACACCAATTGTCAGGTGTCTGCCATCTAAAAAGTAACATCTGTTTATATCAAATTAAGTTTCTTGCTAGTTTTATAATTGCTGTAATACAGATATTGTAAAGAGAAAACACATCCAACAATCTTTTTTTTTAATATTTTTTTTAATTGGGAAAAACATATTGGGGCTACAAGGAGGTGAGGGTTGGAGGCAGAAGGGTGAGGATGGGCCAGGATGCAGTTGCAGAGCTGCACAGTTTGGTTGGTGGGGGGAGCAGGTGAAGGAAATGATGAGGG
>NW_006400042.1:528714-549274 GCF_000299155.1 Elephantulus edwardii | reverse complement strand
TTCTCCTTGGGAATCCTTGAATTCCTGTTGTTGAGCTTCAATCTTCACTGAGGGCCAGTCATCAACTGTTTAAGTGTTCAATTATCAATAAGCCGAAGTCTGTGGAAGGCCATAATGGCCCTGCTTTAAGTGGTTCGCTACTACCGCAGCTCACCACACTGTCTCTGCCTCTGCCGCCATCTTGGATCTTCTTCACATTCAACAATCTTAAATAGCATTGTTTTAAATATCAGAATGGAGTGATTGTTGTTATTGTTGCTGTTTTTGTGTACTGCTGAGTCAGAACCAACCCATAGCTGACCCTACAGCATGTTTTCAAAGGCAGTTAGAGTTCATAGGGAGGTGGAGGAAATTTAAAATCATCACTTGATGAACATTGTTACCTGTGTTTATATAACTGTACATATGAATTGATTGTACTTCTGTAACTATCTCTTCTTAACAGGGAAAAATTGAGGAGGCGCTGAAGGCATTTGAAGAACTGGTGCGCAAGTACCCACACAGTCCGCGGGCCAGATACGGGAAGGCACAGGTATTTGGAAACTCCTCTGTTTAGCTGATGCTTTTGAATGTTATTTTCATGGCCATGTACTCTAGGTAACTGAGTGGGTTTTTTGCTCCACATTTGCCCATGCATTTTCTCTTTTCATCTTTGTTATTTCTTCACAGAATCCATTTTTCATAGATATTGTTGTGTGTCTTCAAGTAGGAACCAGCCCATTAGCTGACCCTCCAGTGGGTTTTCAGAAGCTGTAATTTTCCTATTTCTTCCCAGGGTACATCTAGTGGATTTGAACTGCTTGCCTTTGTATTGGCAGCAGTACAACTCTAGGCCACCAGAACTCCCGTGTATGAATATTCATAAAACCAAAGAAAAACACTTTTTCAAATCAGATAGTTACTGCTTGCTGATGACTTTAGTAGCCTTCTTTCCTGCTCCCTTCTCTACTACTTCTCTCTGGCTTTGAGGGAAAATAACATGAACCCTTTCATTAATAGATTGCCTGTCACTGACACCCACAACCTTCCTTTTTGTTTAGATTCACCACACAGGTTTTCTTGAAGGATTCTCAGAGATTCTATTGAAAAGAACAGTTAATTAGTTATATCATTTAGTACATGTGCATGTTTTCTTTTGTTTTTAATTCAGAGTGTGCAGTGAAAACATACACTGGGTCAACAGCCTTCTCAGAGATTTAAGAATCTCAATTTTGTACCTGGAGATTGAGATTATCAATGCTTGGTGTTGAGTGTTTGATGCATATGAGAGACTTTTTAGTACAAAGTAGAATATACTTTGTTTTCTCTCTGACTTAGCTGCTTCATTTCTTACGCAGCCCTGCCTCACCTTCACCTCCTCCCACTGACTCCTTTTCTCCATTCACCAGCTCATTATTTTACCAACCTATCCACATTCATGTTTTGTTTGTTGGGGTTTTTTAAAGTTATTATTATTTGAGTGAAAGTTTACAAAGCATATTGTTTCTTTAGTTATTCATACATGTTGTTCCATAACATCATTTACAGTCTACACAATGTCTGATCGATCATTCATTCTCTATTGCCCTCGCCTTCACCTTAGTGTTTATTATCAACCCTTCTACCTTCCCTTCTCTAGTAAGCATACTAAAATTAAAATGATTCTATGTATAAACTTTTCTCTAGCTTTTTATACAGAGGTCTTATATAATGTTTGTCCTTCTGTGATGGATTTTTCTTGTTCAACATAATGTCTTCTAGACTTGTCCATGTTGTGTAGTGTTTCATGAATTGATCATTGTTTTACATTGTTGAATAACACTCCATTGTGTGAGAGGACTCTAGTTTCTCCATCTATACATTCTTTGATGGACACTTGGGTTGTTTCTATCTCTTTGCTACTGGTGAATATCAACATTTACTTTTCACTAATGGGACCCTGAAAATAACACAGTGAGTGCTAGGGAAGGTCTTGCCTTCATGGATATTATATTCTGGAGAGAAGAATTTTAATATATTCAAAAGATACTGTGTGCTAGGCACTTTTCTAGGCACTAGAGGTATAATAATAAAGAGATAAATAACAGTTCCTGTCCATATGGAGTTTCCATTGTAATTGGGAGACAGTGCACCAGGTAAATAAGTACATAGATGGACTTGGTAGTGAGAGGGACTATGTAGGACAAGGAGGAGGTTAGTGAAAGACTCACCGAGAAAGTGACATTTGTTTACAGTCCTAAAAATCTATAAATAAATATGTGCATAGAAAATATAATAAAATATTAAAAATAAATACATAATTTAGCTAAAGAATGCATGCTGTCAAGGCAAGAAAATGGAATGAAATGTGTACCTCCTAAGAATTGTTGGTGGCACAATGTGATTGAAAATTACAGAGTAAGCAGTCACAAAAGACTGCTTTTGAGAAGAGCCACTTGGACGGAGACTTGGAAATATGGCTGAAAAAGCTGTCCATCCAGGGGAAGAGAAAAGCAGGTGCAAAGGTCATTCTCGGAAGGAATCTTGGTGTGATGACCTTGATAGGAGGAAGGGCATCACCATCAAGAGAGAGAGTAAAGTGGCCTTGCACACCGCAGACTGAAACCCTACTGATTTTTCTCTTACGGGCTTTATCATCCGTACACAGGAAGCCACTACAGAAGTTTATATATCGTTGTGATCTGACTAGTTGTTTTTTGTAAAGATAATTTTGATTGCTTGGTGGAAAATAGATTTTAGGGGCAGAAAGAGAAGCAGAAATAATAGGAGGTTATTATTGACAAGAAGCTGTGTTGCAATCTCAAAGGAACACAGTTCAAAATAACCAACTGCTCTGCAGGAGAAGGATGGGCAGTCTCCTCCCATGTGATTAACTGTCTCTGAAAATCCGTCGGAGGGTCAGCTATGGGTCGCTTCTGACTCGATGGTACATAACAACATTGCAAATGCTCATAAGAGATGGTCGTAGCATAGACTGGGGTCATGACCCAGTGGGTGGAAAGAAATGGCCATGTAGCACAGCTGGGAGGACTTGTGGTTGGCTTAGATGGACGGACAAGGGAAAGAGGCATCAAGGATGACATCTAGGGTTCTAGTTTAACCAATAGAGACAGTGGTGCCTGCTACTTACCAGCCTGCGATGCATCTGACACTTGGACAGTGACTAAGAATG
Source organism: Elephantulus edwardii (assembly GCF_000299155.1). Classification (NCBI taxonomy): domain Eukaryota; kingdom Metazoa; phylum Chordata; class Mammalia; order Macroscelidea; family Macroscelididae; genus Elephantulus; species Elephantulus edwardii. The sequence goes on along the minus strand of NW_006400042.1, from coordinate 546,123 downwards.
ACAGAAGAAGAATCAATGCATCAGAGTTATGATGGTGGAGAAGAATATTGAAAATCCCATTGACTGCCAAGAGAACAAATAGGTCTGTCCTACAGAAAGTAAAACCAGGAATGTCTTTGGAGGCAAAGATGGGAAGCTTCACCTCACACACTTTGGGCATGTTGTTAGGAGGAGACAGTCCTTAAAGAAGGACATCACGTTTGGAAAAGTGGAAGGTCAGCTTAAGAGAGGAAGGAAGACCTTCTACAAGACAGTGACTAACAATTGGTTCAAGTTTGTCAGAGATGGTAAAGATAGTATAGCATTGGGCAAGGGTAAGAGCTGTTCATAGGGTCACTAGGAGTTGTAGTCAACTCAGCAAACATAACAACAACTAACCAGGGAGACTGGGAGAGGAGGAGATTTAGGACATGAGGAAATAGCACTTTGCTTGATCTGGTTGATTCTATGATGCTTATCCTACATTCAAGTGCTCTCAAAGAGAGACTAAGTAGAAGTCAGAGCTGGATCCAGGCCTGTGTTAGGTGATAAGTCTTCTGTGTCACTGCTATGGAGACAATATTGGCAATTCTCTTGTTTGTTGTGTTCACACAGTAAAGGCAGAGTGACAGAATTTTTGCAGAGTCAATGAGAGGGTCATTGTACCCATTGGCAGAATGGCTGTGTAAGTATTTGTCAGCGATACTCGCACAAGTAGCACACATTTGTGGTTGAAGCAAGGATTCTCTGACCAGAATGTAGCAGCTGTTCAAGAGCCAGTTAGAAAGATTCATCCTATCTCCTCTTTAAAAAGTCATTTATTGCATTTTAATTAATTGTAGCATAATGGATTCACTCACTTATTCACTCACTCATTGCCTTTGAGGTAGAATCATGGCACAGCTGACATTCCAGCAGGTTTCAGAAATGGTAAATCACAGTGGAGGAGGTTGTCTGTCTCTCCCATGGAGCTTCAGGGAGATTTGAACTGCTATGCCCTTGGTAAGCAGCACAATCTACCATTGACTCTGCCTCTGGCGCATTCCTTGTATTAAATTAGAAAAGTTCTGAAAAGTTAATACACTAGCAATAACCACATGAAAGATTTAGCGAGTGGAAGAGAATGAAATCCATTGATAATTGCTAAAGACATAACAAATCTTAAGATTCTAAAAAGAAGTGATTAGAATAAATGTGAGGTAGACAAAATTTATTGTGGAATATGAAAAAGTTAAATGAATATAGATACTCTAAAAAAATATTAGTGCAAATTAAGTCCCCTTAATCTTAGCACAAGAAGTTCCAGTGGCTCGGTCCTTAGGAACAAAGACTGTTCTTCTTTAGCAGTTTAAATCTACCAACAACCATTTGGCAGAAATTGGGCAATTTCCTCTCATGCTGGTTATAGCCTTGGAAACCTCCAGGAGGGTCAGCTATGATTGGTTCCTGCTCAGTGGCAGTGAATTTCATTTGTTATTATCCATAAAATTAAGTTTGTTATTGTTGTATACTGCCAAGTTGGAACCAACTCATAGCTGACCCTCCAGCAGGTTTTCAGAGGCAGTTAAGCACACAGGAGGAGATTGTCCATCCTTTTCTTGTGGAGCAGCTGGTGGCCTCTAACTGTGTCCCTTCGGGATTGCAGTGCAGCTTCTTGCCACTAGACCACCAGAGCTCCCTAGATCAAGTTTAGGAGGCAGTAATTATGCCATTTTTGTAAGTAAACTTAGTCCATACTTCTTCAAAATTACTGAATTACATTACTGTTGAGCAGAGTAAGCAAACTTGTTACCTATTCAAATAAGTGATCAATTTTGTTACTGGTATTAATTGGCATATCTGAATTATATTACTATTAAGCAGAGTAAGCAAACTTGTTACCTATTCAAATAAATGATGAATTTTGTTGCTAGTATTAATTGGCATTTCGTGATGACATGAATATTAACTATAGAGAAAAAAATTATTCATGTAAATGCCAATTACATGATGGCAAAAAAAATCCTGTCTACTTTAGCATTTTTCTTTCTAGGTGATTAATTGTAGGTAGCAATGTCTAAATAAATGAAGTATTTTAAAATAAGACAATTGCTGTATGTATGTCCTTATTTAACAGTGATAACTTAAAATTTAGGTATCAGCAAAATACGTTTTTTTCTCTCTAAACTGTTAAACTACATGGTGTTATTGAAATTAGCACTGGGACATGTTGTTGTTATGTGCTGTCGAGTTGCTTGCGACTCATAGCGACCCTATGTACAACAGCCCTAAACTCTGCTCTGTCCTGTGCCAATTGCACTGTCTCTGACACTCCCATCCCGATTATCCCAGTCACTGAATCAATCCACCTTAATTCCCCTCCTGCGCTGTCCCTCCACCCTCGCAAGCATGGCGTCCTTCTCCAAGGACCAGTCTCTCCTCACAACATGTCCAAAGTATGTTAGACGGAGCCTCAGAATCCTTGCCTCCAAGGAGCCACCCGGTTTAACCCTTTCCAGGACATATCTGTTTGTTTTCCTAGCAGTCCATGGTGTTCTCAATACTCTTCTCCAGCACCACAGCTCAAAGGCATCAATTCTCCTTCTGTCCTCCTTGGTCATTGTCCAACTCTCTGATGCATAACAGGTGAACACACTTTAGTCTCCAGCGAGACACCATTGCTCTTCAGTACTTTGGAGAGGTCCCTAACAGCAGACTTTCTCATGGCAATGCACCTTTTAATTTCCTGGCTGCTGGTGCCAAGACTGTTGACTGTGGAGCCAAGCAAACTAAAGCTGTGTACAATCTCAATCTCTTCACCATCTATCCTGATGCTGCCAATTGGTCCAGTGGTGAGAATCTTTGTCTTCTTGACATTGAGCCTCAATCCATATTGGAGGCTGCAGTCCTTGACCCTCTGCAGCAGGTGCTTCAGGTCCTCTTCAGTTTCAGCAAGTAGGGTGTGTCATCTGCATAACGCCAGATTGTTGATAAATCGTCCACCAATCTTGACCCCACATTTCTCCCCAAAGAGCCCAGCCTCCCGAATAATCTGTTCTGCATATTGGTTGAAAAGGTATGGAGATAGGATGCATCTCTGGCATACGCCCTTCCCAATTTTGAACCATGCAGTGTTCCCTTGCTCTGTTCTGACGACTGCCTCCTGGTCCAAGTATAGGTTTCGCATTAGAATGATCAAGTATTATGGGATTCCCATTCTTCTCAGAGTCAGCCATAGTTTGTTATGATCCACACAGTCTAATGCCTTTGCATAGTCAATGAAACACAGATAGACATTCCTCTGGTATTCTCTGCTTTCAGCTAAGATCCATCTAACATCAGCTACAATATCTCTAGTACCACGACCCCTTCTAAACCCAGCCTGGACTTCTGGTAGTTCTCTGTTGATATGCTGTTCCAGTCGTTTTTGGATAATCTTCAGTAAAATCTTGCTTGCATGTGAAATCAGTGAGATTGTTCTGTAGTTTCCACACTCTATTGGGTCACCTTTCTTTGGGATAGGAACAAATATAGATCTCTTCCAGTCAGTTGGCCAAGTGATTGTTCTCCAGATTTCTTGGCAAAACTTGGTGAGCACATCCAGGGCAGCATCTGTTAGCTGAAATATGTCAATTGGTATACCATCTATTCCTGGAGCCTTATTTTTTGCCATTTCCTTCAAAGCAGCCTGAACTTCTTCTTTCATCACCATAGGCTCTTGCTCATATGTTGTTTCATGAAATTCTTCTGTGTCTTCCATTTTCTTTCGATACAGTGACTCAGTATATTCTTTCCATCTTCTTTTAATACTTCCTGGATCATTTATCATTCTGCCGAAAGCATCCTTGATTATAGCAACTTGAGGTTTGAATTTGTTCTTCAGTTCCTTGAGGTTAAGAAATGCTGATCGAGTTCGGCCCTTTTGATTTTCTGACTCCAACTCCTTGCACATTTCCAATCTTCCCAGGTAATCGGAAGACGCCCAAAACCGCACGACATTCGTTCAGCAGGCCGCTCTGAGAGGGGGTACAGGAGTCTGACCAGCTGAAAGCTGGGCAGCTTTAAGACCGTCAGAGTCCCCGCCCATCCACTGTGACATAAAGCATGTTAAGCATGTGCCAACTTTTGAGGTTATTTGTTTGCTATAGTCAACTGAGTCAGCTCTTTTGGCCTTATCCTTAGGGAGCGGAGCTCATAATCCAAAGATCATGCATCTCCAGTGGTTCCACCAGCAGCTGCTCAGAAAAAAAAAAAAAAGGAGCAATCTCCTCCTGTGTGGTTCACAGCCTCTGAAAACCAGCTGTGTGTTAAATCCAACTCAAACAACAATGACTGAGTGTGATTATATACAACAGCATGAAATCCTGTTCAAGTCTGTACCATCCTCACAATCTTAAGCCCACTGTTGTAGGTGCCGTTAAGGTCAGTGCAACCCATAGCAACCATGTAAATAGCTGAGCTGAACCCTGTCCTATCCTGTGCCATCTTCATCGTCTCTGACACACTCAAGCCCATTGCTCAAGTCATCATGTCACTCCATCTTGTTTGGGGTCTTTCTCTCCTTCACTGACCCTCCATCTTCCTAAGCATAATGTCTCTCTCCAAGGTGAATGTTACAGGTAAGAAAAATGCTATATCTTCATTCTTAGTTAGCAGAGTTGATAATTACTTTGGAATATGCTAACATGTTTTTTTTATTAATTTTAATGAACGTTTATAGAGACTTAGGGTTTCCAGTCATTCATTGCTGCGCTTTTCTTCCTGCCCACCTCATTCCACCCCCCCTCAAATCACTCTTCTCCTTGAAAAGAAAAATAAATACTCTTTTATTGTTATACAATCACTCACCCCAAGCCCTCCCCCTGAGTTCACTCCACTATGCAGCCTTCACTCTGGACTTCTGTAATGACAAGAATACCCATTCATATGTCCCTTTTAAACAGATCTCTCTCTCTCATCTGTTTCAATGCAATATACATCATTCCTCCCCTCCTTTTTGGTCTTCCCTCAACCCTGATGTCAGTCCCGTTTTACAACAGTGGCCCTATACAGTATTTGTCCTTTTGTGACTGAGATATTTCACTCAGCATAATGTCTTCCAGGGCCATCCATTTTACCCTCCCATTAATGGTGAATAAGGGTTCCAGTTTCTCCCCAACCTCGCCAGCATTTGTTGCTTGCTATTCTGTTAAATTTTGCTGTTCTTACTGGGGTGAGATGATATGAGTTGTTTTGATTTGCATCTCTCTTAGAGCTAGGGATCTTGAACATTTCTTCATGTGTTTGTTTGCCATCTCAGTGTCTTCTTTGATGAAGTGTCTGTTCATATCCCGTGCCCATTTTTTAATTGGGTTATTTACCATTATCTTGTTGTAGTGCTCGAGTATTTTATAAATTCTAGATATAGGTCCATTGTCAGACCTATCATTACCAAATATTTTTCCCCAATCTGTGCCTTTCCTTTTTATCCTGTTGGAGAAGTTTTTGGAAGGGCATAGGGATTTAATTCTTAGAAGGTCCCATTCATATATTTTATCCTCGCCTGGTTCTAGATTTTCCAGGATGCTTGGAAGACTGTTTATGTTGTGTATCAGGACTTCTAGAGTTCTTCCATGCTTTTCTGTAATGAAATTTATCGTCCTTGGTTTTAGTCCTAGGTCAGTAATCCACTTTCAATTGGATTTTTTGTGTGGAGTGAGGTGTGATTCATGCTTGAGTTTTCTGCAGATAGTTTTCCAATTTCACCCACAGTATTTGTTAAAAAGGCTGTAATTTCCTCATTTAACTGATTTCATCTCCTTGTCAAAAATCAGTTGACCATAGGTAGATGGGCTGATCTGTATTCTCAATTCTATTCCATTGATCTATGTGTCTTTCGTTGTACTGGTACCATGCTGTTTTGACCACCATGGCAATGTAGTAGGATTTGAAATCAGGAAGTAAGATGCCTCCAACCTTATTTCTCTTTTTAAGGAGTGCTTTGCTTATTTGGGTCCTCTTTCCATTCCAAATGAAACTAGAGATTGCCTTTTCCATCTCATTGAAGAATGGCATTGGTATTTGTATTGGGATTGCACTGAACATGTAAATTGCCTTTGGTAGTATTGTCATTTTCACAATATTGAGTCTTCTTATCCATGAGCAAGGAGTATTCTTCCACCTCTCCAGTTCTCTTTTTGTTTCTTGTAATAATGTTTTGTAATATTCTTTGAATAGATCCTTTGTGTTTCTGGTTAGGTTTACTCCTAAGTATTTAATGTTGTGATTAGCTATTGTGAAGGGTATTGTTTTTCTCAGGTCCAGATCTGTATTCTCTTTGTCACTGTAGAGAAATCCAATTGATTTTTGTATGTTGTTCTTGTATCCTGCCACTTTGCTGAATTGGTCAACTATGTCCAGTAGTTTTCTTGCTGAATCTTTAGGGTTTTCTAAGTAAAATATCATATCATCTGCATAGAGAGATAATTTTACCTCCTCTTGGCCAATTTGGATACCTCTCTTATTTCCTTTTCTTGCCTTATGGCCATCACTAAGACTTCCAATACCATATTGAATAGGACAGGTGATAGTGTGCATCCTTGCCTAGTTCCTGTTCTCAAGGGGAATGCCTTTATTCTCTCTCCATTGAGAACAATGTTGGCTTTTGGGTTTGCATATATACTTTTTACTATGTTGAAGAAATTCCCTTCTAATCCTATTTTATTGAGTGTTTTAATCAGGAAAGGGTGTTGGATTTTGTCAAAGGCCTTTTCTGCATCAATTAATAGGATCATATGGTTCTTATTCTTTGCTTTGTTAATGTGATAAATACATTGATTTTCTTATGTTGAACTATCCTTGCATACCTTGAATCCCATTTGGTCATGGTGAATTATTTTTTTATGTATCATTGTATTCTACTGGCCAGAATTTTAGTCAGGATATTTGCACTTATGTTTATGAGAGATATTGGCCTATAGTTTTCTATTTTTGTGGTATCCCTACTGGATTTTGTATCAAAGATATGTTTGCTTCGTAGAATGAGTCTGGGAGAATTCCATCTTTTTCTATTTTCTGAAATAGTTTATGTAGGATTGGTGATAGTTCTTCTCTGAATGTTTGATAAAATTCACTTGTAAAGCTATCTGGTCCAGGACTTTTTTTTTTTTGGCTGGAAGTTGTTTTATTACCCTTTAAATTTCTTATTTTATAATAGGTCTGTTCAGGTGTTCAATTTCAGTTGATGTCAGTTGAGGTAGGTTGTGAATTTCTGAGTATTTGTCCATTTCCTCTAGGTTTTCATATTTGTTTGAGTATAATTTTTCATAATATTCCAATGTTAGCCTTTTTCTTTTAGTTGGTTCTGTTTTGACATTGTCCATTTCATTTCTTATTTATATTATTTGTGTCTTTTCCTTCTTTTCTTTTGTTAGTTTTGCTAGTGGTTTGTCAATTTTATTGAGCTTTTCAAAGAACCAACTCCTGTTTTGTTGATGGCTTCAGTTCTTTTTCAGTTTCCTATTTCATTTATTTCTGCTCTTATTTTTATGATTTCAGTTTTTTTAGAAGGTGTTCGGTTTTCTTGTTGTTCTTTTTCAATTTGTTGGAGATACTGGGTTAGAGAGTCAATGATCATTTTTTCTTGCCTTTTGATATGTTTGCGTATTGCTGTTAATTGACCTCTTATAGAGCTTTGGCTGTTTCCCAGAGGTTTTGGTAAGTGGTGTTTTCATTGTCATTTGTTTTAAGAAACTTTTTAATTTCATTTTTTATTTCTTCTACTACCCACTCATGTTCAAGCAAGGTCTTGTTTGGCTTCAAAATGTATATGGTTTTTCCTCCTTTATCCTTTTGTTATTAATTTCTAATTTTGTAGCATTGTGGTCTTAGAGAATGCTTTGTATTCTATGTTTTTGAATGTATTGATGTTTGCCTTATAACCTAAAATATAATCTATTCTGGAGTATGCACATTGAAGAAGAAGGTATACTGTGTTTTTTCGGGGGTGTATTAGCCTATAAATATCTATGAGGTCGAGTTGGTTTATTGTGTGGTTTAATTCTTGAGCATCTTTGTTGAGTTTTTTTCTGGTAGTTCTGTCTTTTCTTGAGGGGGGAGTATTGAAGTCTCCAACTACTATAGCAGTGTTTTCTATTTCCTTTTTCAGTTTTGTTAATATTTATTTTATATATTTTGCAGGTCTTTCATTTGGTGCATATTTATTATTGTTATGTCCTTTGTTCTGTTATCCCTTTAAGCATTATGTAGTGACCTTCCTTGTCGTTTGTGATGGGTTTTGCTTTGAAATTTATTTTATCAAAGGTTAATATTGCTACTCTTGCTTTTTTCTGGTTGCCATTTGCTTGGTATATTTTTTTTCCATCCTTTTATTTTTAGCCTTTCTTTATTTTTCAGGTGTGTCTCTTGTAGAGAGCATATTGATGGATTTTGGGTTGGTTTTTTTTTATTTTATCGAGTGCCACTCTTCCCTTCAACGGTGCATTCAAACCATTCACACTCAGTGTGATTATTGAAAGCCAAGGTTTTACTTCTATCATTTCTTTGAGGTGTGTGTGTGTGTGTGTGTGTGTGTGTGTGTGATTGCTAGTTACTTGGTCTATTCTGCTCTCTGTGGTACCTCTGTAAGAAGCACAACTCTCAGTGTTTCCTGCAATGCTAGTCTTGTTTTTACAAACTATCGTAGGGTCTGTTTTTCTGGGAATATCTTGATCTCTCTTTCATATTTGATGGATAGTTTTGCTGGGTACAGTATTCTTGGTTGACAGTTGTGTTCTTTGAGTGTTTGTTATATGTCCTTCCACTCTCATCTTGCTTGTATGGTTTCTGCTGAAAAATCGGCACTTAATCTTATCTGTTCTCATTTGTAGGTTACTCTTTGTTTCTCCCTCGCTGCTGTCAGGATTCCCTCCTTATCTTTGGTTCTGGAAAATTTATCTATGATATGCCTTGGTCTTTTTCTTTTGGGGTCTATTCTAAATGGTGTTCACTCAGCTTCTTGAATATATGTTCTCTCATTCTTCATTATGCCTGGGAAGTTTTCATCTATTAATTCTTCCACAACTTTTCTGTGCCTTTACTTGCTTCTTTCTGTTCTGGAATTCTGATGATGCGCATGTTATTTCTCTTGATGGTGTCCCACATTATTTTTAAGATTTCTTCTTTTTCCTTCACTTTTTGTTGTGTTTTTTGCTCTAGCAGATCAGTCATGACAATTCTGTTTTCTATTTCACTGGCTCTGTGTTCAATCTCTTCAACTCTGTTCATGTGTCCCTCCATCATGTTGACAACATTGGAGCTCATATTTTGGATCATGGTTTCTTGTTTATTTCAGTGCCACTAATTCCTCATTTGTTTTATCTGCATTGTTTCAATTGTTTTGTTGTTTGTTTTTTTTTTTTTAGCTCCTCCTGGGTTTTGTTTGCAGTATCCTGTAATTCTTCTAGTTTGCCTTTCATCCACTGAAAATATTCAGTCATTGTTCTTTTAAATTCTGTGTCAGAAAGTTCCATCAGACTTTCTAGCTTCAGGAAATCCATTAATACTGTGTCACCCTTTGGTGGTGATATCTTGCTTTGTGTTTGTGTAGTGTGTGGGATAGCTTGCTTTCTTCGAAACATTGATATGTTCTTGATCTTAAGACAATGCTCTAAAAATAAGTTGGGTAGGTGCCCCACTTGTGTTTTTCTCTCACCTTCTGACTCAAGCAAAGGGTCTCTTCAGAGCCTGTGAGAGCAGCCTCTTGTAGGTAAGTCAGATCAAGGTGCTTTGGTTTAAAGGCAAGTTGATTGACTGGACATGTAGTAATGGTGTGGACCCAAATAGGTTGGGTCAAGCAGGGTGTTCGGGCAACCACCAGGGCTGGACAACCACTTGGGGGACCTCTCTCAGACCTCAGCTGTCCGGGTATGCTCACGTTTGAGGTCCCTACTCAAATTCCAGCTGTCTCCCATTCAGCCATTCTCCCTCAGTGGACCCTGCCTAGCGGCACTTACCCAGGTGCCCTCAGGCAGCGGCCCTGCCCAAGCAAGGTCCTGGATCCAGTGGGACCTGAGAAGACTCAATCAAATTCACACCAACCCACTCTCCTTTGGCTAGTCTGCAGTGTCCACCAAAATTCAGTCAAATTCCCAGTGGCCCATTTGTTCCTGGGTAGTAGGCATGGCCCAAGAAAATTCAACCAAATTCCCACCAGTGGGCTCGCCCTTGAGCGCTATCCCAGGCAATTGACAGTGTCCAAGAAAACCCAGTCAGGATACTACCAGCCCACTGGATCATGGCCAGTCTGCAGGAGCACAGAAAAATTCAGTCAAATCCCAGCCAATCCTCTGGGTCTTAGTGGGGCTTAAGAGAACTCAGCCAGTCTCCCACCATCCTTTCTCTTGCCGGATCAGTCCCGTAGCAGCTCAGCTGGTGGCGCTCAGCTATGGCCAGATCTGTGGTGCAACTGTGGCTTTGTATTCCTGTAGTTTCGAAACTAATTGTTAAAAGTTCAGATTCAAATTCCTGCTGTCCACGTCTCACCATGTTGGTTGGTCTCAGTGCAGCGTGAAGGACTCTTTAGTGGCCCGTCTCTATCAGCTTGCTATTCCTTAGGTTCTTCTCACTGCACTCTCCACCACCGCCATCTTGGAATTCCACTAACATATTTTTTAAAGTTAACAGTATGAAGCTTAATGCAATCTAAGTGCCTCTCCTTTATAATTGAGACTGATATTATTTAGTCTGTGGTGGGCTATCTGTGAAAAATCTGTTTTGAATGAATTCCTTGAAAATCAGGCACAATGTATTGAACTATAAACTGAATTCACTTTATTGTTTTACACAGACCATTAAGACCTCTCAGGCAGAAAACAACCCCTCACCTACAGAGTGTGAGCAGGAGGATTAGGTAGAGTCAGTGAAAGACTTCCCTTAACATCCTGTAACATCCTTGCCTCAGGCTCAGCTCAGCTCACTTCATCTACAGATGTTACACTGATCAAAATCAATCTTTACAATTTTCATTTTCACAGCAAGTGCTTTTTATTTCTTTCAAGATATTTGAAAGAATTATATACCAATTTAAAGCTGATCTTTTCCCAATTCTGGAAGTTGTAAAAATGTTTATGCATTGTTAAAATGAGGGAGCTTGGGGAGAAACAGCAAAGCATATTGTATTATAATTCCCTCTTTTTAGACTGAATTTAGTAAAGGGCACCTGATAAGCTTACCACATAGATGGATGCTTTTTGGCAGGCATTTGTCCTCTATTAGCCATGCAGAGTATACTTTGAAGCATTTTAGGTTTAAAATGAAGGAGTAGAACTTGATAGTTTCAAAAGAATACTTTCCGTTCTGAAACACTATTCTTCTGTGAATTCATTATAAATTACCATAATCCATGGAGTTAGTTCCCTATAGTCCAACACTCAAAAAACTGATGCCTAAAAGGAAGGTCTGGTGTATGGACGTACTGTGCAAAGCTGCACAAGCAGGAAAGCCAATAATCAAAGTTATTTCCTGGAAAAAGAAAATAAAACAAAAGCAAAAGAAAACTCTAATTCGCTGCTGTTGAGTTGAAACCAACTCATAACTGACCTTCTAGTGGATTTCTGAGGTTGTTAATGCACAGGAAGAGATTTTACTCTTTTCCTGCCAAGATGCAGCTGGTGGATTCAAACTATCAGAGCACCTTTGGTTTCATAGCACAACTTCCTACAGAGTACACCAACAGGGCTCTCTTATAACCAGCTTGTTGTTGTTGTTAAGTGTCAGTAAGTTGAATATAACCCATAGTGAACATATGAACAACAGATCTGAACTTTGCCCTATCCTGTGCCATCCTTATCATCAGTCCATCTCATTGAGGGTCTTCCTCTCCTTCACAGACCCTCTACCTTTCAAACCATGATGTGCTTTTCCAAGGAATAGCCTTTCCTAATGATATATCCAAAATATGTGAGATGAAGGTTCACCATCTTTGCCTCCAAGGAACACTCTACTTGTACTTTCTCCAAGACACATCTGTTCTTTTGGCAGTCCACATGGAATTCAGCACTCCTTGCCAACACCACAATTCAAATGCATTGAATCTTCTCCTGTCATCCTTATTTGCTGTTCATCTCTCAGACGCATAGCAGGTAATTGGAAAACCATGGCTTGAATCAGGAGCACTTTAGTTTTAAGCTGACATCATTGGTCTTCCATTTAGTAGAGGTCCATGATGTCAGACTTTTCCAATGCTATACATCTCCTGACGTCCTGACTACTGGTACCAAGAATGTTGACTGTAAAGCCAAGCAAGATGAAATCCTTAACAATTTCGTTCTTTTCTTCATCTGTCCTCATGTTACCTATTGACCTAGTGGCGAGGATTTTTGCTTTCTTGATGTTGAGATATAGTAAAGGCAGCAATCCATGATCCTCTGCAGCAAGTGCTTTAGATCCTCCTCACTTTCAGCAAGCAGGATTGTGTTATCTGCATAACATAGGCTGTTGAAGAGTCTTCTTCCTATCCTGATGCCATACTCTTCTTCATAAAGTCTAGTTTCTCTATTGATTTGCTCAGCATACAGATTGAATAGGTATGGAAAAAAGGGTACAGTCCTGATGTACACTGTTCTTGATTTTAAACCATGAAATGTTCTGTTTCTTTGATTGGGTAACAACTTCTTCGTCTAGGTATAGATTTGGTATAAGCATAATTAAATGCTCTGAAATTCCTATTCTTAAGGTAAGCTATCATTTGTTATGATCCACACCATCAAGTGCCTCTGCATAGTCAACAACAAATAAACATTCTTCTGATATTCTCTGCGTTCAGCCAAGATCCATCTGACATCAGTAAATATCATTACTGGTATAATAAATTACTGAGATCAGTAAATATTATTACCGTGGCTGGTGCCACAGCCTCTTCTAAACTAGTATATGCTAGTTAAAAAAAAATTATGTATCTACTATTCCTCTCTACTCAAATGCACACACACACACATGTTGTTGTTGTTATGTGCCGTCGAGTCGCCTGCGACTCATAGCGACCCTATGTATAACAGCCCTAAACTCCACTCTGTCCTGTGCCAATCACACTGTCTCTGACACTCCCATCCCAATTATCCCAGTCACTGAATCAATCCACCTCATACCGGTCTCTCCTCACTACATGTCCAAAGTAAGTTAGACGGAGCCTCAGAATCCTTGCCTCCAAGGAGCCACCCGGTTTAACCCTCTCCAGGACAAATCTATTTGTTTTCCTAGCAGTCCATGGAATTCTCAGTACTCTTCTCCAGCACCACAGCTCAAAGGCATCAGTTCTCCTTCTATCCTCCTTGGTCATTGTCCAACTCTCTGATGCATAACAGGTGATTGCGAAGACTGTGGCCTGTATCAGATGCACCTTAGTCTCCAGAGAGACACCACTGCTCTTCAGCACTTTGGAGAGGTCCCTAACAGCAGACTTTCCCATGGCAATAGATATATAAAAACATACACATTCAAAATGTGTCTGAAAACCTGGGACTTTGTTTTATTGACTGCTAAAAGAGAGCCTAGTACATAGTTATTGTTGTTGTTGTTATGTGCCGTCAAGTCGCTTGTGGCTCATAGCGACCCTATGTAAAGAGCCCTAAACCCTGCTCTGCCAACCTCACTGTCTCTGACACACCTACTCCTATTACCCCAATCACTGAATCAATCCATTTCATCAAGGGTGTTCCTCTTTTCCACTGTCCCTCCACCCTCCCAAACATGATGTCCTTCTCGAAGGACATCATGCCCAAAGTATGTCAGATGGAGCTTCAGAATCCTTTCCTCCACAGATTAGTCTGGTTTCACCCTCTCCAGGACAAAACTATTTGTTCTCCTAGCAATCTATGATATATTTAACACTCTTCTCCATCACCACAGCTCAAAGGCATCAATTCTCTTTCTATCCTCCCTAGTTATTGTCTAGCTCTCTGATGCATAGCACACAATTGCAAAGACTATGGCTTGTATTAGGCTCACCTAAGTCTCCAGTATGGTGTCGTTGCTCTTCAATACGCTGGAGAGGTCTCTGACAACTGACTTTTCCAGTGCAATTTATCTTTTGATTTCCTGGCTGCTGGTACCAAGAGTGTTGACTGTGGAGCCAAGCAAACTAAAACTTAACAATCTTAATCTCTTCACCATCAATCATGTTTCTGCCAATTGGCCCAATCTTTATTAATGTTGAGCCTCAATCCATACTGAAGGCTGCAGTCTCTGACCTTCTGCAGCAAACACTTCAGGTCCTCCTCAGTTTCAGCAAGCAGGGTTGTGTCATCTGCATAACACAGGTTGTTGATGAATTTTCCACCAATTCTGATGTCACAGCCTCGTACAGCCCAGCGTCCCGGATGATCTGTTCTGCATACAGACTGAAGAGGTATGGAGACAGAATACATCCCTGGTGAACACCCTTCCTGATTCTGAACCATGCAATGTTTCCTTCCTCTGTTCTGATGACTGCCTCTTGGTTCAAGTATAGGTTTTGCATTAGCACAATCAAATGTTCTGGGTTTCCCATTCTTTTCAGTCAGCCACATCCTGCGATCCAGTCAAAAGCCTTTGCATAGTCAATGAAGCACAGATAGACATTCCTCTGGTACTCTCTGCTTTCAGCAAACATCCATCTAACATTAGCTATAATATTCCTAGAACCACAGCCTCTTCTAAACCCAGTCTGTACATCTAGCTGTTCTCTGTTGATGTGTTACTCCAGTTGTTTTTGGATACTTTTCAGCACACAATAAGTATATTTTAGATAAATTGATGAATGCAAATAATTCTTTAGTTTTGGTGTATGATGAGTCATTTTTGCACAGCATTTTTGTATACTCTACACTCGATTATTTATGAATACAAACCTTCAACAGCCCTGGTGCTTTCTCATCCATAATCTTGGAGCTAATTTTTCTCCACATTTTCAAAAGAATGTATTGCATTGCTTTTTGATCTCTAAATATAAGAAATGTTGAACATTTGTTTTTAATTACTTTCCATGTGGTTTAAAACTTACCTAGTATGCATACTTAGTATAACCACAAGTGTGGCTGGTCAGGTGACACTCATGCATTGTGGGGGCTTCCTCTAGTGTGAAGATGACTTAGCCGAGAAGAAGAAGAGCAATGAGGTGCTGCGGGGGGCCATTGAGACCTACCAGGAGGTGGTCAGCCTGCTCGATGTCCCCCCAGACCTGGTGAAGCTAAGTCTGAAGCGACGGTCAGACAGACAACAATTTCTAGGTGAGATGGAAAAAAGTTACTTTACTATGGAATTGCTTCTTATATCTTGAAGATCCTGTAGTCTTGTATACTCAGAGTCACATTACATGGCAAGAAACTTGAGTTTTATAAATAATTCCTTTGGTAAATTAGCCTTGACTGTGTTAGACTGGTCACCTTTAAGCTGTAACAACTCTTCTCACTATGATCATTACAAATGAGTAGATTTTCAACCCTCATCTTACATATGAAGCAAATGAGATGCTGAGAGGTAATTTGCCTAAAGAACCATATCTAATATATTAGTAGACCTGGAAACAAAAACTCATTCAAATCTACTATAACAAACTTATGAGTGGAGGTTGAAATTATCAGTGAAACAATTTTTATAAAGGTGATCAAGAGCCTAGTGAGTAAGGAGTAAGCAGTTCCATGAAGGACAGCTGAACAATCTCTTGTGTGATTTATAGCCTCTGAAAACTCACTAGAGGGTCAGCTGTGAGTCAGTTCTGACTCAACGGCAATAAGTTGAGCTATTGAGATAATCTAAAATATTCACCCTTATTTAATTTTGCAAGATTAAAACCCTTTTCGTTGGCCATATGGAGCTGGAATCCAGTTTGAAAGTCATCTGCAGGAGCCGGATTCTACAGAAGCTTGTTGGCTGGGACTAGTGATCATTAGGGTGGAATGCTGATGCACTAAGTGGAGTGAGTTGGTGTGCGTCAGCCTCCTATTAAAAAACCCATTAGGGCCCTCGGGCCTGTGGCCTCTGGGTCTAGTTTAAATTGTTTTTTGTCAAACATTCTTCTACGTGTTATAGAACTGGTCTGTGCATTGCTGTACAGAGGTAACTTGTGGTTGCTGTGATGCTAAACACTGGGACACTGATGTGCCAAATGCAATAATGTTTACTTATGGTGGATAGTGTTTGGTGGAGCTTCCCAATTAAAATAAGCTTAGAAGCAGGAGTAGCATCCACTTCCGAAATGGCTTGCCTCCGGAGGCTCTATGAAAATGGAGAAATGACCGAAGTTATACACGTGTTCAGGTGTTTCGTTCATAGGGTCGTTATAAGTCGTCTACAACTCAACGGCACTTAACAACAACAATAGATATGGGCATGTGAAAGGGACTACACTCACAACCATACCTAAGCTTGTCAAGTGACATTTTTACATGTATATTTAAATATGCACGTTGTTGTTGTTGTTATTGTTATGTGCCATCAAGTCGCACAGGACTCATAGCAGCCCTATGTGCAAAATAACTCTGAAGCCTGTCCTGATTTACTGTCTTACTGACTCTGATGCACCTACCCCCATTACCACAGTTACTGTGTCAATCCGTTTCATCTGGAGTCTTCCTCTCTTGCTCTTCCCTCTACCCTTCCAAGCATGATAGATGACCTTCTCCAAGGACTGGTCCCTCCTGGCCATTTGCTCAAAGTATGTGAGACGGAGCTTCAAAATCCCAGCCTCTAAGGAAGAATTTGGTTTCACTCTTTCCAAGACAGACATGTTTGTTCTCTTGGAGGTCCTTGGTATGATCAGTACTCTTCCCTAGAACCACAACTCAAAAGGCACAGACTCTACTTCTGTCATCCTTAGTCATTTTCCAGCTCTGTGATACATAGCAAATAATTGTGAAAACCAGGTCCTGGATCAGGTGCACTGTAGTCCCTATACAGACATCATTACTCTTTAGGACTTTGGAGAGGTCCCTAACAGCAGACTTTCCCAATGAATTCACCTTTTGATTTCCTGACTACTGGTGCCAAGAGTGTTGATTATGGAGTCAAGCAAGTTGTAATTGTTAACAACCTCAATCTCTTCTCAATTTACCATGGTGCTGCTAATTGGCCCAGTGGTGAGAATCTTTGTATTCTTGATGTTTCTGCTACAGCAAGTGCTTCAGGTCCTCCTCAGTTGCATGTAGGTATATCCAGTGTTGTAAAGTTATATTAACTTCTTAGTGATAACCAAACACCCTATAGGAATGACAACATGTTGTTTGTTGTTGTTATGTGCTGTCGAGTCGCCTGCGACTCATAGTGACCCTATGTACAATAGCCCTAAACTCCGCTCTGTCCTGTGCCAATTGCACTGTCTCCAACACTCCCATCCCAATTAACCCAGTCACTGAATCAATCCACCTCATAGAGGGCCTTCCTCTCCTGCGCTGTCCCTCCACCCTCCCAAGCATGATGTCCCTCTCTAAGGACCGGTCT
>NW_006400042.1:511516-527729 GCF_000299155.1 Elephantulus edwardii | reverse complement strand
ATCATAACAAACTATGGCTGACTCTGAGAAGAATGGGAATCCCAGAACACTTGATCGTTCTAATGCGAAACTTATACTTGGACCAGGAGGCATTTGTCAGAACAGAGCAAGGGAACACTGCATGGTTCAAAATTGGGAAGGGCGTACGCCAAGGATGCATCCTATCTCTATACCTTTTCAACCTATATGCAGAACAGATTATCCAGGAATGACAACATAGAATCTTAAAATTGTGGTCTCAGAGGATATGAACGTCAGTGGGTTTGACAGTCTACAAACATAATGTTCTACACTCAGGTGAGTAGTAACTGAGGTCTTTAAAGCTCATCAACAGCTTTGTAAGATGCAACTAAAACAAAGATAAATGAAGAAAATCAAAGATGTGTGAAACAATTAGTCCAGAGGACTAATGGAACACACAAACTTGAAACTCCACTGCCCAGACACCAGAAGAGCTGGATGGTGCCCAGCTACGGCTGACTGCTGTTAGGAATATACCCCAGGGGGTAAAGAACTGAGACATGTGGAGATTTGTACACCTATGATATTCACAATCACAGGAAAATAAAAACAACCCATGTGTCCATCAACAAATGAATGGATTGAGAAATTATGGTACATTCACACATTGGAATACTAGGCAGCACTCAGGAGCAACAATTTCAAAAAATACCAACATGGGAGAGACTGGAGATCATTAAGCTGAGTGAATTAACCCAGTCTCAGTTTTAAGTGTTAGCTGCTAAGATGGGTGGTCAGGAGGCTGGAGGATCACCAGGCCATTTATCAGTGTCACCCCCACACGGTCTTAGAAGTAGTTTCAGGGTTCAGTTGATAAGTAATGCAATCAGCTCGAAATTAGAAGCTGAAGCTCCCTTTATTTATGGAGTGCATAGTACATTTTGTCCACCAGAGGGTCCCACAGTACTGAAAGATGAGTCTTTTGCTCTGTGAAGTGGTCATTCAGAAGTGATGAGTGTTCTTAATGGAGATGGACGTCCACAGTGAAACAGGGCCCTGCCATTCGCAGGTCAGGTCCTTTCAAGTTTTACCTGGTGCTTAAACTTGTTCATAATTTTAACGGGAATATCATGAATCAGAAATAAAAATTGTGTAGGGGTTTTTTACTTGGCTGTATATTTTCATGGAAGCAGACTACCACATTTTTCAGGTTAATTCAAACGGCTTATGCGTTGGTTAGCAGCTAAACATTTTAACTACACTGTGCCACCAGGGTTTTTCGCTTTGAAACCTTAAAGGGCATAAGATATTTTCAGAAGGATTTTTATTACTTTAAAAGGCATGTTTAAACAACAGCCTTAGCAAATTTTTAGTACATTAAAAAAAGTTCCTATGTTAAAAATAAGTCATTTCATTATAAGTGCTATGAAGCTAGATACTCATAAAATTTATTAATATCATTTGAAAGAAATAAATATTGTATAAAGAAACTGGTACCTGAAAGTTTCCAGTGGGGATATTTAATATAAAAATGTAAATATTGATGAGTGCAGAAAATGAGAATGTCTTAAAAATGTTTATAATTACTATTTTATATATTATCTTATTATCTGAATATAATGTAGTAGAAATTGATATCATTGTGACTACAAAAATGAGTTCCAGTATTTAGCCATTAACATACAATGTCACCTTTTTGCTGGTGTTCAGGCCTGTTGAAATCTCCCATGGTTTGTATGTATAGTATAAGAATGTACATAATCTGGTAGGGTTTTTTTCCCTTCTGTCTTCCCTACAAATCAGGTCACATGAGGGGCTCCTTGCTGACTCTGCAGAGATTAGTTCAACTTTTCCCCAGTGATACTTCCTTAAAGAATGACCTTGGAGTGGGGTACCTCCTCATGGGGGACAACGACAGTGCCAAGAAGGTGTATGAAGAGGTAAACAGTGATTTCCTCTTAGCTGAGTAGTGTCAATACTGAGACCTGATGTTAAGGGGAATACAAAAGGACCTCAGGTAGCCTAGTGGTAAGAAGCTGCGCTGCAATCCCAAAAGTATGTGGTTCAAATCCACCAGATGCTCTGTGGGAGAAGGATGGACAGTCTCCTCCTATGTGATTTACTGCCTCTGAAAACCTGCCTGAGGGTCAGCTGTGGGTCAGTTCTAATCAGTGGTACACAAAAACTACGAACAACAATGTCTACTGTCACAACTCTTTTTTTTTTCAATTGACACATACTTTTATAATTCACATATTATTTTTAATGTTGTTTTTCACATTGGGTTTTTTTCACCCCTTCATCAGAAATAGATTCCAGTTTTAGGTCTTGTGTGCTATGGAGTTTATTCCCACTCACAGTGACTCTGGCTTACTGATGTAACTGCCCTGTCACGTCTATTAGGCTAAAATCTTATCCTTTGTTTTATTTACTCCTTGACATTGTTATTGTCTGCATGTGAGGCTCCCTTCCTAACTTGACTGAAAGCCCTCAGAAAAAAAACCCCTTATATTCATGTTCGTTAGTTCAGGACCTAGAAAAGTTCTGTACATTAAAAATATTAAATGAATAAATAGGTTGTTAACTGAGATGTGTACCTGCAGTAGCCAGAAGTCATCTGCGGGACTCTAGTCATTACTGTCACTCCATATTTAATGCTGGCAGAAACAGGATTAAGCCCTGTTTGTTTTAACTCAAGAGCTATTTCCTGAGCTCCTGTGTGGAGTTTAGCTCAGTACCAGATGCTGTGGACAATGTGGGAGAATGTGGTCCATGCTGCAGAGCTGTGGTTAGGAGAAAACACCAGGATGTGTATGCTCCTGCATACGTTGCCTCTGAAAACCCACCCCTGTGTCCACCAGGCACCATTCTAGACACTAAGATGCAAATTATCCAGTGGTTCAGGTCATAGGAAACCCCCATTAGCACCACCTTTCCCAGGTCAAACATGTTCCTCTCACAGAGCAGACCTCCTACACCTCTCAAATAGTGGGCCCCACTACTCTTCACCTCACTCAGATCCCAAGCAAGCCCTAAGTAGCTATTCATACTGTTACTGATCATTCCCTGCCTTTTTGAATTCTTACTTCACAGGATAAAAGAAATTACCAATTTGAATCAACTGCTGTGACATCCATATTCTCCCCTGGCTACTGGTCCTGGGCCAACTCAATCCAGCCTCTGAGCCCCAGATCTTCACCCTGTTCAGCAGGAAGTAGCTAGAATAAAGATACATCACCTTTTCTCTCACTAAAGAGTCTGGGATGTTAGGCCCAGACCAAGGTCAAAGGAGAAGAATGAAGGATTCAAAGAATATCAACATGTCAACAAAGGGAATGAAGGGCCTGCCCACCTGGCTAAACCACAATGGAATGCCCCTCTCTTCCCTTCCTAAAGACCCTTACTATAAAAACCTGCCCAACCCACCGTAGGGTACAGTTTTTCCCTGGTCTGTCTCTCTCCAGACCAAGGAATCCAGCCCTGGAGCTCCCTTAATAAAGCCTCTTTAGCTTTTTTTTTTTTTTCCCTTAAAAAAAAAAAAAGAAGAAGAAGAAGAAGCAGGAGTAAAGAAAATCCCCGTAGGCTTTGCTTTCATTTCATTGGGGAAATGAAAAACAATGTATCGTGCAGTCACATACTCAGTGCTATGAATTGAGAAAGAAGTTACTGAGTGATGGATGAAGGGTATCAGGGGTTCTTTTTCATATTTGTTTTTCTTGGCCTGCTTCATTAAGAAGGAAGCGTTGACTAAATGAGGCTGTTGTCTACAGAGGCTGGACCTTTTTAAATGGCTTCCAACAATCAATGAAGGTTCCACTCTCCATATCACTCCCAACACTTGTTATCTTTTAGACTTTTCTTTGCAATAACCATTCCAGTGGGTATGACATGGAATCTCATGGTGATTTTGTTTTATATTTCCCTGATAACACATGATGTCTTTGGAAAGAGACCTCATGCAAGAAAAGTGGAGGAAGGCTCTCAACGAGGCGAACTGACATAGTGACTGCAGCAGTGGGCTCCAGTATGGAGGTCGTGAGGATGGTGCAGGACACGACAATGTTCCTATCTGTTTTCCATAGAGTCCCTATGAGTTGTAGTCAACTGACAGCACCTAACAAGAAGAGGAACTCTTGATATTGAACATCTTTTTAATTTTTTTTTTTTTAATTTTGTGTGAATGTACCGTCAAATTGGATCTGACTGGTACAGGAGGATATTGTCCCTCCTTTCCCGGCAGAGCATCTGGTGGATTCGAACTGTGCGCCTCTGGGATTGTAGTTGCAACTCCTTGCCACTAGGCCACCAGAGCTCCCCTGATAGTGAACATCTTTTTATGTGCTTATTGGCTGTTGTACATCTTATTTTAAGAAATGTCTGTTGAGTGGCTTTGCCTAATTTTAATTGGGTTATTACTCTGCTGTTGCATTGTAGCAATTGATTCCACCTTCTGTGTATTACAGCCACATCAGATACATATGGTTTTCCAAGTATCTTTGCATACTCTGCAGGTCAGCCATGTGAACAATGCTGTGATTTATATTAAATATTTGCCTGGGTTTTGTCACAGAATATTATATTTGCTCACTGTTTCATCTTCAGGGCTTAAAACAGTCTGAACACTTAAGAATTTTTGTAGTATGAATGAATAGTGGTATGTTATGAATATAAATCAGAATTTTCTCTTAGCTAAGGATATGTATGAAGTAATGTATGATTACCATTCATAACTGTGATCAAGCATAGCAAGTTTAGGGCAGCTTTTCCCTAAATAATAAAATCATGATTGAAGCCTTATCAGTTTGCTGATTTGAATTGTTAAAGCAGTGCTTTTAAAGTTATTTCCTTTAGTTCAGTATTTTATTCTTGAGAGACCAGTGTGTAGGTATGAAAGTATTTTGAACTGAAGAAAAATGGACTATTGAAGTCAGCTATATTAGTGAGACAAAGCACAAATGTTTTAAGGTGGAACATCATAATCCAACCCAATTACAGCAGTAATTGTAATTACAACAGTAGTTTGTAGAATATTTAGTCCAGCATAATACCTTTTGGTTTTCTTTGAATTTAGGTTCTGACTGTGACACCCAGTGATGGCTTTGCTAAAGTGCATTATGGCTTCATTCTGAAGGCACAGAACAAGATCGCAGAGAGCATTCCTTACTTAAAGGTAACTATTATCGCCTGTCCTTCCCCCCATTGCCTCATTCTGCCTGGCTGGTCAGGAAACCCTTGATTATGCCTGTGCATTAGTATGCATGTGCTATATCATCAACACAGACCCCTTCAGATCCTGACATCTGTATGATGTATAATAAATACAATAAATATATAAATATAAATATAACACCAACCATGTGAGCAGAAAGTGTTAGAAAAAATTACTAAAGCTACACTTGTTTTGAGTTTTTTCTTTGGTAAATAACACAGAAGAATTATTAATACTCATAATTTGGTCAAGGGTGTTCTGGTCCACAGGGAGTAGTCCCAGGGAGTTGTCCATAGTGAGGTTCACATGGCCCCAGTGAGTTGGACTGCTAGCCCGAGGCTGCATGTCTCCAGCAGTTCTAAAATGTACCAGCGGCCCTGTGAGGGGGAGATGGGCAGCCTCAGAAACTCAATGGAAGGTCACTGTGAGTCATAGCCGATTGAACAGCACTGAGCTTTGAATTTAAAGTTTGGACAGGACATTGAATGTCTCTCTTACAAATGATGTAGGATTTGAGTCTGCTCTGGACAGCCATCATGGCTAACTCATGTGAAGTGAGGTAAGAAGTGTAGACCCACAGATCAGACCCTGAAAAGCCTCACAATAACTCAAAATATTCAGATAAAAATATGTTGGTATTTTTTTTCCTCGCTCACATATCTATTTTGATGTGTGACAGTTTGGTTACATTTGGTCTAATTAAGAACTATCCAATAGAACTTTCTGTGATAATGGAAATTCTCTTTATTTGTACGAGTATATTTGAGACAGTGAGATTGACTCAGGATAAGGCAGAGTTCAGAATTATTGCTCATAGTGAACAGTATTGTGTGGGACATAACAACAATAACACATGATAACCACAAGCAACTTATGGCCATCAAGCCCCTGAGGAATGGAATGTAACCATTATCTTTTATTTTCATTTCCATGGCAACATATGCCACTCATTTTGGACAGCATAGGTCACTGCTTAATTAGCTCTGAACTTTTTTTAAGGAGCAATATATTAATTAAACTTTTTAAAAACCCTTCATTTTGTGTAGTTTTAATCAGAGATCCCAGATAGTAGCTATTATGTTGGCCTTGCTTTATCCCAAGTGTTTCATTTGGCCAACACTGTTTTTTAAAATGCACTCTAGATTTCTTGCCTTAATTTAAAATCTGGACACTTACTTTGAAAATGCAGATTCTTACTTTTCTTGAATTCTGCCTCTTCCACATCCCTTCACCCCTGTCTCTCATGGAGCCAGGTAGAGGCATTTTCTTGAGGTGAGCCTGCTTCCTCCACCAGGCAGCTGTAAACTTTTCCTGGCCGGCCAGAGTCCTCTGGCATTTTGGTTCTGTGGTTTAAATTTCCCATTAATATTTCCTTTGACATAATGAGAGCCTAGACCTGGAACAAGATGGATTGAAACAGTGACTACAGCAGTGGGACATGGTGGAGGTTCAGATCCGGTGCTCGCAGGGTCCTTGTGAGTCACAGTTGGTGTGAAGGCACCTAAAAACAACAGTTCTCTTTTGGCTTCCAAGATT
The DNA here is from genome assembly GCF_000299155.1 of Elephantulus edwardii. Lineage (NCBI taxonomy): Eukaryota > Metazoa > Chordata > Mammalia > Macroscelidea > Macroscelididae > Elephantulus > Elephantulus edwardii. The sequence goes on along the minus strand of NW_006400042.1, from coordinate 521,023 downwards.
AACAAGGAAACTGAGAGTCAAGGTCATTAGTTAATGAGGGAAGATATCTGAGTGTTGGTAAAGTTGTTCTGAGCACAGCTGCCTCCTGCATCTGAGTGGTGCTTGTCCTCCCAGGACTTTAAAGTAGGACCTCTTAGGACAATAATGGGCTCTAGTGAGGAAACCTCAAAGCCCATCTTTGTTGAAGAATTCCTAGATATTCACATACTTTTGATTTTGTCCTTTTGCTTTTCCACATTCATTTTAACATTTTCTTCCTCTTTTTAAAAAAAAACTTAAATTTTTACTATAAATGGTTAACTATTTTTAGTTAAGATATGTTTAGTAAGGAACATGATTTTAAAGATTCAAATTTAATTTTGTTAAATGTTTTATTAAAGATTTTGCTAAGGGTGATGGCATTTGTTTCAGTTAAAAAACATGACTTGGAATATTGAAACTTAAAACATTTGCAACTTGGAAATATTACTCTGTGACTTCAGATATTTGATGGGAAATTACAAATTATGATTTAGGAATAAAAATCTCTAGATGACATATGGTCAGATTTGAAGAAAGAAATGTAATAGATAAAATACATGGCCAGAGAATTCACTGGAATGTTGGATCATGATTGCTCTCAGAGAAGAGTCACCAAGTATGTTCACTGTCCTGGCTATTCCATTAGACTTTCTTATTGCTGTTGAGTTGGAACTAACTCATAGCTGCACCTCCAGTGGGTTTTCAGAAGCTGTAAATGACACAAGAGGAGATTGTCAATCTTTCTCCCACAGGGCAGCTGGTGGATTCAAAGTGCCCATCTTAGGGCTTGTAGTGCAATTCCTTACCCATTAGGCCACCAGAGTTCCCAACTCCAGTAGCAGTAAATACATTGGCAAATTTAGCCTTAAGATCTTCCTTGATTTTCCATTGAAAATGTTGACTAATTGTCAAACTATAATGTTGAAATGTGCTTTTCTGTTTCTTATATTTTTCTCTCAATATATTACATATAGCTAATGTGTTTTATATAATACTTAATTCACTAAATAATTAAACGGGTATTGCATCCTCTCACAAACCCTGCTAATACCCATTCCTTGCCATTGTTTCCTTTCTTAACTTTCCTGCAGGAAGGGATAGAATCTGGTGCTCCTGGCACTGATGATGGACGATTTTATTTCCACCTGGGTGACGCCATGCAGCGGGTTGGGGACAAAGAGGTAATTAGTTTCTGAACTCCTTGTTTTCTCTAACATAAGACAGTAGAAAAGACTCATTTCTAGGGTAAAGATAACCTTGACAAAGATGTTAAACAAATATTGGAAGATGGTGCTTTAAACTGTAATTAGTGAAACTATTCTAGTTGAACTGTTTTCAAAACAATGCAGTGGTTCCTACTTTATGCTTTACAGAATATTGGGGATTTGACTTTGTTGTTTCTTTTAAGAAAGTAGCTGAGTCCTCACAAAGTCAGCCTTGAAATCAGTGTGTATATGTGTCTCTATTGTATGTGTGACCATGTATTTTTTTTAGAATGCGTTCTTTATTCAGCTTATTGCTGTGCATTTGGAACCAAAAGGTTAATTGTGTAATTTGCCTCCTGAAACACTCAATACAAAGTTCAAGGTGAACATTTCTACTTGTAATAATCTGACAAATACTGGCATAAAAAATGTAGTAGCTGAAACTGGTGATTTTGTGAATGTGTATATGTGTGCCTATGACTTTTTTTTTAAGCATAGTATCAGCCTCTTTAAACATACCGTTCTGTCATTAGCCTGGCGTACTATAATATAAAATGTCTGAAATCTTTCATTGACAGTTCTCCTGGGTGATGATCTCATTCTCTGTCTCACATGCCTACTGTCCCTCTATGGTATTCCCTCATGTTAGTGATTAACGGGGATACTGGGGTCCACTGAATCTTTATAATCATTATATTCCATTTGTGTAATAAAGAGACTTCTAAGGCCAGCACAGTTTTAGGTTTCCAAAATTAATAAGACTAGGGGACCATTTGGACAATTAAAGGTTCAGGGGGCAGAGGAGTTTGTGACAGGGTAATTGCCAGCTAGAGACATAAGCTAATTTGGAGCAACAGAGGTTTGGGTAATTGAAAATATTTTCTGGATATGTTTCTACTTATCTGTACCTTTCCCAGTCTAACCTACCAGTCAGTCCTCTGAAATAGCATGAGGCATTAGGAGTGATAAGAACAAAAGGAAAATAAATTGTACATTAAGAATACCTTCATGAAGGAGCCCCTTCATCCTGTTAGTTAGAAATGACCTGCACCTCCTTTGGAGTAAAGGGATAAGGACAATCCTGTGACCATATCTAACATTTGATGACTGTAAACATAATATTCACTAATTAATTTATCTTTGAAAATTTCAGAGTCCAGGGTAAAGACAGATAAAAGAAGTCTGTATTTATATTAAGTCTTAGATAAAAACAGCTCTGACTTCAAGGGCAAAGAATTCCCTTCTGAACACTTGTTGAAGGCTTCAGATTTAAGCCTATGGGACTCCTCTCCACGCTTAATGATTATTAATATGCAAGGAAAATCACCGTTCTTGGGTTTAAAGAGTTTACAAGGATTCATTTTCTTACGGAGAGAGAATCCAAGCTTATGGAATCCCACTTTAGTCTACTCATAGTAGCGTGTGTTGAAGCTAAAATGACTAGTTCCTTAAGTTTGTTAGGGTGGTAAGTGCCCATCCTTGCTCTGATATGGGAAACTTTTCTTCAGCTCCAAAGGGGCATCTGTTCATCAAAGTAAACACCTTTGTACTTCACAGGGTGATAACAACGCTGTTTTCAGGGAAGACTTTTCCAGCAGGTATGTTTAGTATGCACAGAAAAGGGAGAAAACAGCTAAGAGAAGCTTACAACAGTTTGATTTCAGCTATGCCCAGTATTTTCTAATGGTTTTCTTTTCAAGGTTTAGATGAATATATCATAAGCACAGCAGAGATCGTGAGCAGGACACAGGATTTGGGCAGAATTTCCTTCTGTTAAATAAAAGATCACTATGAGTCGGAGCTGATTTGATGCACATAATTCCCAGCGACATAGAGTGCCCTGGAGTCTTCAGTAGTGGGATCTAGTGTGTAAGAGATGATGAGGATGGCATAGGATAGCGCAGGATTCAGACTGGCTCTTCATAGGGTCATTGTGAATAATACTTAACTCGGGGGCACCTAACAACAACAGCAAAGTTTGATGTCACTTCACAGAGGACAGAGACAAATCACTGTTGTCTACATGTTACCATTTTCCTCCTTGGTTACATCTGTAATGTGATGATATTGTCAACTTTTAATATATAATTTGAGCCACTTTTAGTTCTTTTTTCCCCTGGGAAGGCCCCTTCCTTGATCTTGTTTCCATTGAACCACATTCTGGGAATTCAGCTTCCTTGATTTTTTTTCACCTTTATACCATGTACTGCCAAGAAAACAAACAGGTCTGTATTGGAGAAGGTGAAACCAAATTTCTCCTTGAAGGCTAGGATTTTGAAACTCTTGTCTACATTCTTAGGGCATGTGGCCAGGAGGAACTGGTCCCTTGAGAAGGACATCATGCTTGGAATGGTGGAGGGACAACGCAAGAGAGGGAGACCCCAGATGAGATGCATTGATACAGTGACTGGGGTGGTAGGGATTGATGTGTGTGGGTCAGTGAGACTGGCTCAGGTCAGAGTAGGCTTAAGACCTTCTGGACAGAGGGTTGCTATGAGTCACAGGCAATTCAACGGCACATAACAATAATAATATATCATGGATATTTTTATTTTTTGTTACCTTCCATTTCAAGGGTATCCTGAAGAATTTTACTCTTTGTTCTTTCTTTAATATAAATTTCATTGAGTCTGCCCCTTCCCAGAAATCCTGAAGTGCAGAGGAAATATAAAGCTCTATTTCTAGGCAGTGGCATTCACTCTTTGCACAGGAAAATTGCTAATATCCTTTCTCACCATGACTTCATCAACCACTTTCTCATTCTCCTTCTGTCATGCATCACACTCCAGGCTTCACACCTCATTCCAGGCTGCACACCTCACTCCAGGCTGCACACCTCACTCCAGGCTGTACACCTCTCTCCAGGCAGCACACCTCACTCCAGGCTGCACACCTCACTCCAGGCTTCACACTGCACTCCAGGCAAAGTGGACATCAACTGGGACATGTGGATAAGGTCATTTCTCAACATGAGTGCATGTCTGAGAGAGAGAGAGAGAGACAGACAGACAGACAGACAGACAGGGAGAATGAGGAAAGAGAAAACATACAAAAATTCATGCATGCCAATAATTTTGTTAAAAGTATAGAACACATTTTGACTATGTGAATCACAACAAATTGTGCTAACCTTGAGAAGAATGGGAATCCCAGAACTCTTGATTGTGCTTATGTGAAACCTATATTTGGGCCAGGAAGTAGTGAAACACTGCATGGCTCAAAATCAGAAAGGGTTTATGCCAGGAATGCATCCTATTTCCACACTTTTCAGTCTATATGTGGAACAGATTATCTGGGAGGCTGGGTTTTATCAGGAGGAATGTGGCATCAGGCTTGGAGGAAGACTCTTCAACATCCTGCAATATGCAGAAGACACAACCTTGCTTGCTTAAACTGAGAAGGAACTGAGGCATTTGGTGCAAAAGGTAAAGGACTGTAGTCTGCAATACAGATTGAAGCTCAACATCAAGAAAACAAAGATTCTCACTACTGGGCCAATTGGCAGCATCATGATAGATGGAGAAGAGATTGAAATTGTTAACAGCTTCAGCTTGCTTGGCTCCACAATCAACACTCTTGGTACCAGTAGCCAGAAAAATCAAAAGATAAATTGCATTGTCAAAGTCTGCTGTCAGGGATCTCTCCAGAGTACTGGGGAGCAATAATAACAGTATAGTGACTAAAGTGCACTGATCCAAGCCATGGTCTTTGCAATTACTTGCTATACATCAGAGAGCTGGACAATGAATAAGGATGATAGAAGATTTGATGCCTTTGACTTGTGCTGCAGAAAGGTATTGAACATACATACCATGGACTTCCAAGAGAACAAACAAACCTGTCCTGGAGAGAGTGCAATCAGGCTACACCTTGGAGGCTAGGATTTTGAAGCTCCATCTCACTTTGGGCACATGGCCAGGAGGGACCGGTATTTGGAGAGGGACATCATGGTTGGAAAGGTGAAGGGACAGAGCAGGAGAAGAAAACTCCAGATGAGATGGATTAACACAGTAACTGGGGTAATGGGGTTAAGTGTGTCAGAAACAGTGAAATTGATTCAGGAGACAGGTTTCAGAGCTACTGTACATAAGGAATTATGAGTCATAAGCAACTCAACAACACATAACAACAACAACAGAAGACATTAATATAAAATACACTTAAGAATGTGTCCCAGTGTGCATTTTGTCTATGTTAGTATTCTGGATTAAGGATTTAAAAGGGAAATAGTAAAGAGGAATTTTTCAGAGAAGTCTAACTTAATCATTTATTAGATTTTAAAAAAATTATCTAATTAATCCACTAAATTTGTTATATCCCCATATGCCATTTGTCAGAGTCTTCTTTCTCCTGAAAGCTAAATGGTAGAGATTCAGAGCTAAAGATCCTATTTGAAGGAGCTGTTCTTAGTTTTAATCTCAGGAAAGACCTTATAGAAAGACAGAAGAAGAGTAGTAAAAGTTTCCCAAACTCTAACTTCCATTGGAGGATACACACTCTTTATGAACCTCAATTCAGTTCTAGTATTTGTGAAAAAGGGATGTTTGAAATGATTTTTTAAAAAATATATATGTTTGATTGTGTTTGTGTGCGTGTGTGAAAACAAGTAATAATACTCTCATATTTTAATGTTTTACTGAAGGAAATTTTGTGCTATGACCTTTAAAAGACTTAAAAATGTATTTGTAGAACTAATAGATAAAATATATTAATATAGAATTTATATACTCACATCTAACAGTTTTATAAAGTCAATACTAATTTTCATTAATTAAAATATGTATTTGAAATTATTCTTCAGAAGTAATAATGAGATCAGATTTGTGATACTAGAGGTACAATGGTGAATGAACAACTAGAAACATCTCTAGTTCAGGGATAATGGGCTTAGCAAAGTGCAAGATACGTATGGGAGCATGCCTGGCTCTGGGAACATATGGTTAGAGTGTCCTTTGAAGCAGACATATGGGAAAGTGTAATCTGCATTCTGCAGCCAGCTATCCCTGAAATGACTCATCATTTTGGATGCAAGCTCTGTCAGGTTACAGCTAGCCTGAAGTCACTAATGTTATTCCCTATAGAAAAAAAAATTTAAAGATTCTTGTTTTTAAAAAATTGTAGTATAGACTGTGACTTTATTGCTAACTCAGAATAGTATTTCCTTTCTCTTTATGTCATTTAGTAGGTAACAGACTCTGTCACCTTCAGGTGGCCTTTTCATGAGAGTTTGACCAAAGGACAGTCTTCCTTCTATTGGGGATAGTTGTCCTCTTGAAACCAGGTGCACAGCTTTGGGAGGAACGTACATGGAACAGTGAGGGAAGAAGGGGACACTTGCCTAGCCAGCCAGATCAGCCAAATCAACCCTGATGTTGCAGCCTGATCACTGTCACAACCTACATGGCCTTTTAAAATGCTGACATATGATAATTAGTGCACATGTCTAAAGTCCTTGTTCCCTCTGTTATCAGTTCAATTCAAATATCTTTGAAGAAATTACTAATATCATTGTCTTTTCTCATTAAAAAATATATAAAGGCAGAGTTTAAGAAATGAAACCTAAAGTAGAAATTATTTCCCAATGATGTCTTAATTTATCCATTCAACAAATATGTACAGAATGCTATGCAAGACCAAAGTAGTGAGGCCTGAGTCCAGACTTAGCATGAAAATTATAATCCTCACTTTTATTTCTAATAGTAGTAGGCCATAATTAGAAGTCCAGTGAAAGAACAGTGTTTGCATTAGTAGGCATCTAACTTGCAAGCTCTTTATCTGTCTCAAAGTAACACATTATTGTTAGTGTTTGTTTTTAATTTTAAAAATTAATAAAAATGCATAATTTGAAGAATAACCTTTCTGAACTTGACCACCCTCTTCTGTCAGGCATATCGGTGGTATGAACTTGGCCACAAGAGAGGCCACTTTGCATCTGTGTGGCAGCGGTCTCTCTACAATGTCAAAGACCTCAAAGCCCAACCGTGGTGGACTGCAAAGGAAACCGGCTACACAGAATTGGTCAAGGTGAGGACAGTGCCAACACCAGCTGCTCATTGGCAGAGAAACGTATTGGGTAGGGAATATCACAGAGGACATAATTTTTCTTCTCTATGAAATTTGCAAAAGATATTTTAAAAGAAGTCATATTTCATCTCATCAGGCAAGTGGTTCTTTTACTTGGAGATGAAGGGAATTTGTCTAGAATATAATTTTTCACTATTTTTGGGCTGAAGACCCATTGATACATTTAAAAAATACTGAAAACATCCAAGGGAGCATTTGTTTATGTGACTTTTATCTATCAATATTTTTTATTTTATATTGGTTTACATATAAAAGTCATACACATTATATTTCATTTATATTCATTGTCTTTTATGCATCCCTCCATTCATTGTTTTCCATTATTGTTCCCATATATTATTTTATAAAATTAATTGTCATTGATCTATGTCCCTTTTACCCTGCCTTTTCTATCAGTATTTGTTCTATTAGAAATGAATACTGGGGGAAAGGCAGTATTTTTATGAATTCTTTCAAAATAACATTATGTTAACACATAATTTGTATTTTACAAATACAATGAGAGGATTTGAATTGTTTTATAATTGTACAGGTCTCTTCAATTTCTAGCTCAATAAAAGATAACTCTGCAGATAATAGCAGTCATACCAGTAACCAGAATGGGGATCCTAACATATGTCTTAGCCTCTAGAAAACTCTGCTGGGTGCTTGTGTCAGAAGAAGAGAGAAAAGGGCAAATAACTCCTGTGCTCAATTAAGAATATGTGTGGTAAAGAGAAATGGTTTGTTTTGAACAAATAAATGTCATAAAAATTGAAAGCCTTGAAATTGGTAATTCAATTCAAACTATAAAATGCACTGTTTAAGATATTCTTGTTCTGGAGGCTGGTCTAAGTTTATACTTTCTTAGGTAAGTCCTCTCTTTTTAAACATATTAGCAAAATAAGAGGTAAACTAACACAGAGTATGTACTTTACCCCTTGTTTTTAGTAGTCTAGTTTGTTGTTGTTGTTATGTGCTGTCAAGTCACCTGCGACTCATAGCAACCATATGTATAACAGCCCTAAACCCTGCCCTATCCTGTGCCAATCTCACTGTCTCTGACACACCTACCCCCATTAACCCAGTCACTGAATCGATCCATCTCATCTAGGGTCTTCCTCTCCTCCTCTATCCCTCCACCCTTGCAAGCATGATGTCTCTCTCCAAGGACTGGTCCCTCCTTGCAACATGGATTACAGTGCAGCTTCTTGTCACAGGCCACCAGAGTTCCCTATATGAACTTAGTCATTAGTTTATTCATTTCTATAAATAATATTGTTTTTGTTGTTGTTAAGTGCCGTCGAGTCGTAGATGACTCATAGTGACCCTATGAACAAAAGACCTGGGCACTGTTCATAGAGTTTCCAGAGGCAATCCATTTCAGAAGTGGATGCTACTCCTGCTTCCAAGCTTGTTTTAATCGGGAAGCTCCACCAAATACTGTCCACCATGGGTAACCATTATCACATTTGGCACATCACTGTCACAGTGTTTAGCATCATAGCAAACACTATAAGGAATATTATTGATATTTTTATTGGGATTTCATTGAATCTGTATGCTGTTTTAGGTAGAATTGAACTTTGCACTGTGGCATTAACATTTCCTATCTTTTGATCCATGAAATTTCTAAAAATGTATGCTTTCCCATTTTTGTGACACAGTGACTGTAATAGGGAGCTCAAGCATATGAAATATCATGAAGATGATCATAGAGATGCTATGAATCATAGTCAACTTGATGGCACTTAATAACAACTTTTAGTCTCTTGTCTCATACTATTGTTGAAAAGTTGTCTATTTGTCTTTTCAAATTACTCAGTAATTGTTTCATGTATTTTGATACATTATTGTTAGGCACACAGATATTTATAATTATGTTTTCTTTAGTAGTTTACCTTTTTATTATTTTGTAATGTCCCTTATCTCATGATTTTTTTTAAAAAGTGAAATTCATTGAGATATAATTTAGATACATTAAAATTAGAACCTTTTGTATACATGTGACCTTTGACAAATGTATATACCTTGTGATCATTACTGAAGGAACATGTCCATCTTGAGGAGGTAACATTAAAATTCCACATTCTGAACAATTGAAGTTTTGCTAAGAAGAATAAAATGATATTAAACAGCCATTAGGTATATGGATGCTAAATGCACATCTACTTAACATAATCGTTTGGAAAATAAAAATTATAAAATGGAAACATTT
>NW_006400042.1:481691-511416 GCF_000299155.1 Elephantulus edwardii | reverse complement strand
TAATGAATTAATTAATAGTATTATTAGACTTGCAAAGTCTCCCAGATTAAAATCTATTTTTTCTGTTATCAGTATGGAGTATTTTTTCCATCTTTCATTTTCAGTCTGTTTATGTCCTTTTTGTCTGTTTCTCATAGACAGCAAAAGGCTAAATCATGTTTCTGATGGGTTTTAATCCATTCTGCTACTTTGCCTTTTACATGAGATGTTCAGAACATGTATATTTAAGGTTATTTCTGACTCAGGGAGCTCTGGTGGCCTACTGGTATGAAATTGCACTGCTATCCCAAAGGCACATGGTTCAGGACCATCCACTGCTCTGCAGGAGAAGGATGGACAGTCTCCTCCATTGCCATTTACTGTCTCTGAAAACTTGCCAGAGAAAAGCAAACACTATCTTGTTTCCATTATTTTTTGTTAGCTTTGCTTTGTTCTTTTTCTCTTATTCCTCTTGAATCTTAGTAAGACTGGCTATTTTCCCTTGTAGTTCATTTTTCCTGTCTTCCATCTGTTCAGCTCTGCTGTCAAGTGTTTCTCTTGGTTTTTCTAATGCAGTAAGTTTATTCCTCAGTTGTAATAGTTCTTTTTCTATTTTTCTTTTCTTTTTCAATTTTGATACTGAATTTCTTTCTTGTCCATATATCTTTTTCCCTTGATATTTCCCAGTTTTCTACATACTTAATGCTTTTTTAAAAAACTTATTTAGTACCACAGTCTGAAAATTATCAACCATGTTATTTTGGCCTCCACAGGAGAATTTCCCTCCCCTTGATGTTTTGCTTTGGATTGGTCTTTCTTTCATTGTGTTTTTGAGTGTTTCACTTTTTGTTGAACATGAGTCATTGTGTTGTCTTTGTATTTTGTTTATCTTAAATTTTGTATTCTCCTTCTCCAACAGAGAAGGTTTTGAACTGCTCACCTCTGGGACTGCAGTGCAGCTAAAATAAGCAATTTTTTTAAAAAAGAAAACATCACTTGGGATAGACTATAGACCTGGGGAGAGGATGAAAGGCACCCAAGCGTCGAGGTCGAGGACTCTCCTTCATAGGGTCACTATGAGAGTCGCCTGCAACTCAACAACAATAACATCAACAGAGAGAGGGAGATCAGCTATCCCAGTGGATAGAAAGTGATGCTTCCAAGCCAAAGAGTCTCCCACCTACCTCCTGAGTAAGAAGAGAAAATTAGTTTGCTGTTGCTATTTCTCAGTAGTGAAAAAACTGAAATAAAGAGGTGATATTCTTCAACACACACACACACACACACACACACACACACACACACAAAATTTTGTATTCTTGGTTTTGTGAGAATTTTCCTCTAAATGACCACCTGGTGGGACAGGGACCATGTGTCTAGCTGCCAGCTGAAAGAATAGGGCTTATACCAACAAACCATTTTGTGGGACAAAGATGTGGCAGTCACCTTCACAAAGACACATGGGCCTGGAAGCCCCATGAGACCATTCCACTCATTCTCACAATATAGCCGTGAGTCAGAATTGACCCCATGGTTGCAGGTTTGCTATCATCTCTTGGAAATCAGAGAACATCTCTCTCATTATGATTTATTTCAATTCCAATTAAGAAGTTCTGGATGCTTGATCTCAGGAATCCCAAAAGCATGTGTAGGAGCATGCGATTTAGTGCTCACAGTCACTGATTAATTGTTGAGGCTCCACTGTCCCATGTGAGAGTGGAGTCCTCTACATCTCTCCCTCGTGAGTGTTCCTGCAGAGATTTACCCATAGTTTTGAAGGAGGGAGGATGTTCCTTCTGTATTGTATATCATTCCTGTTTGAATATGCTCCTTTTCCTACTGCCATTGTTATTCCTCCTGGTCTATCTCTGGTCTTTACAAGATTCAGCAGTAAACCCATGCAACATTATGGTCTCTTTCACTCCCTTCTAATTGTGTGACTTTCAAACTCCCATGAGTTCAGATTACAGCCTCCATAGATTCATTCCTCTTCTGTGTTCCCTGTTTGTTGTGTTACCCTGATCCTTCTCCTAAATTGGCTGAGAAGAGCAGCACTCCTGATTGTTAGATAGAAAAAAGAGCTCAAGGGAGAGAAGAAAGAAAGAAACTGGTCCCAAGAAACAAAAGATCTTTATTGCGGGGTTGAGAGGGATGCCAAGTACACGGAGAGGATTGAAATGGCTTGGGCAGTTTGGGGGGAGGGGTCCTTCTTATAGGGGTCCTGGGGAGGACTAAGATGATATTTCTTGAATTTGGTGTGTTTATTAAGTTAGGTTTGGGCTATTTTGATCAGGCTCAGACCCTTATCAGGAGCCATTGTCTGGTCTCTGATATGACCAGCTTAGATGTTATCAGGTTTCTCAGGAAGTGATCAAGCCTGGGGGTAGGATGGGGGGGGGTTTGCTGGGGCAACTGCCATATTCTTCCTCCACTGCTATTAACAGGTAGGCTCTCCCAGCTTCTGTACCATTCTCTCTGCTGCTTTCTCCATAAAATCACCTTCTCCAGCACCTTAGCTGTCATCCAGAGTTTTGAAAACTCATTCTGTGCTGGCTTTTATTCATTGTTCAGTGGGTGAGTTGCTATGGGATTAATTGAGAGCCTCTACTCAAACAGATATGTCTTGGAACAAATGTAGACAAAATGCTCCTTGGAGGCAGGGATGGTGAAGCTTTGAATCACATATTTTAGACATGTGATTGTTGTGTTGTTGTTATGTGCTGTCGAGTCCTTTGAGACTCATAGCGACCCTATATACAACAGCCCTAAACTCTGCTCTATCCTGTGCCAATTGCACTGCCTCTGACACACCCATCCTGATTACCCCAGTCACTGAATCAATCCACCTCATAGAGGGTCTTTCCCTCCTGCGCCGTCCCTCCACCCTCCCAAGCAAGGACCAGTCCCTCCTTACAATATGCCCAAAGTATGTCAGATGAAGCCCCAGAATCCTTGCCTCCAAGGAGCAGCCTGGTTTAACCCTCTCAAGGATGAATCTGTTTTCTTGGCAGTCCATGGTATATTCAATACTCTTCTGTAGTTACCACAGCTCAAAGGTATCAATTCTCCTCCTATCCTCCTAGTCATTGTCCAACTCTCTGATGCATAACAAGTTATTGCAAAGACCATAGTCTGTATCGGACACACCTTAGTCTCCAGAGTGACACCATAGCTCTTCAGTACCCTGGAGAGGTCCCTAACAGCAGACTTTCCAATCACAATACGTTTTTTATTTCCTGGCTGCTGGTGCCAAGAGTGTTGACTATGGAGCCAAGCATTTAGGAGATGTTATTCCTTGGAGAGAGACGTCATCCTTGGAAACCTGGATGGTCAGTGAGAGAAGGGAAGACCATCGACCAGATGGATTGACACAGTGTCTGCAGCACTGGCTCAAGTGTGTCAGAAATTATGAAGATGGCATAGGACAGGACATGGGTCAGATCTATTGTTCATAGGGTCACTATGATTTATTCTCAACATGGCAGCACGTAACAACAACTCACTTTGCCGTTTTGCTCCACTTCCATTAATTATATTTGTGTATAGTAAAGCTCTGTCTCACATACTTTGGGCATATGGCCAGGAGTAATTATCCCAGTCCCTCTCTTATAAGGTTTTAGTAAAACTAAAACACACAAGACTCATCCTAGATGCCCCAGGGTGCTGTTTGGATGGGAGCCTCGGTAAGAGCCAACACTGTTGAGGTTATAGAAACAAAAGAATAATTCTCTAACACACTGACCGTTTCAAAAGCAAGTATTTTTAGTAGTTATTTATCCAAAAGACCATTTTCTTTCTCAAAACAAAACTGGTATGCTTTAATTATTTACCAATGTGGAATATTGGAATAACCCAAAACATCTAAAAGTGGGCTTTATCCATGACTCTTGCAAGCTTACATTGCAATTTTGATAGTTATATGTTTCAAAATAATTGCAAGCTTTTTTTTTTTGTTGTGTATTCCTTTTGGTGTCCCAAAAATTTTAATCATGTCCTAAGGTTTAATTTATGTACACACAGAATAGTGTTTTAGATTAAAAAAAAAGTTGCCAAAGAGATCCATAATATTGAACAGTAGAACTATGCACCATGACTGTGCTCTTTCTGAAGCAGTGTCAGAACTCTCTTCTGAGGCATCTCTTATGGGTTTGAACTACCAGTCTTTTGGTTAGTAGCCAATTGCTTAACTATGTTATCTAGAGAATATCATGCATAGATACATGCACGACATCCCTCAGTATCTATGGAACATTGGTTCCAGAGCCCCTAGGGGTGTCAAAATTCAAGGAAGTTAAAGTCCATTACACAGGATGGCATAGTATTTGCATATAAGCTCCATGCATTTCCTGGGATGCTTTAGATCATCTCTAGATTACTTATAATAAATAATACAGTTTAATGTTGAGACAAATAGCCCTTTGCATTCTCCCTTAAGCTTTTAAAAGGTTGTTTTGACCACTTAATTGCTTTTTAAGGAACTGTTTTTAGAGAAACAAAGGGTGCATACAACACAAGCAGTAATTGAACAAGACACTACTTAAGCAGTGCTTGAACAAGAAGTGGAGAGAGACGGATAGTCTGGGAAATGGTGGGAGGCTACACCATTGTCTGCTCATCACTGCACCTGTGTAGATGTCGAACAGTGCTCAGCACACAATTTTACTTTCTGGAATTTTTTTTTCTCCCATCATTTTAAATCCACAGTAAGTTTAATCCTCAGTGTCAGAACCCTGGGACACAGAGAGTTTTAACTTTATAATAAATTTCATTCTCAACCAATCAGTTGATTTTTACATACATACACAAGTTTCCTCTTTAAACTCAGTCTCTTGAGATTAGGGACTTTGTGGTTTTTCTCATTCATGACCAGAGCCTCTAGGATGATGTTTCTTCTGCAGCCAGAATTGTCTTCCTTCTCCAGAAAGATACCTCCTCTCCTTCTCCCTACTCCCATGCATAAAGAAAAAAAGAATGCCGTTTTCTCAGACCCATCCTTTGCCCTTATTTTAAAGTATCTTACTGATAATGGATCTTGACTGAAAGCAGAGAGTACCAGAGGAATGTCTTATCTGTGTTTTATTGACTATGCAAAGGCATTTATTTGACTGTGTGGATCACAACAAATTGTGGCTAACTTTAAGGGAAATGGAAATCCCAGAACACTTTATTGTGCTTATGTGAAACCTACTTGGACCAGGAAGCAATCCTCAGAACAGAGCAGGAAAACACTGCATGGTTCAAAATCAGGAAAGGAGTAAATCAGGGAGGCATCCTTTCTCCATACATTTTCAATCTATATGCAGAACAGATAATTTAGGAAGCAGAGCTTTATACGGAGGAATGTGGCATCAGGATTGAAGGAAGACTCATCAACAACTTATGTTATGCAGATGACACAACCTTGCTTGCTGAAACTGAAGAGGACCAGAAGGACTTGCTGCGGATGGTCAAGGATTGTAGTCTTCAATATGGATTGAAGCTTGACATCAAGAAGACGAAGATTCTCACCACTGGGCCAATTGGCAGCACCATGATAGATGGAGAAGAGATTGAGGTTGTTAACGATTACAGTTTACTCAGCTCCACAATCAACACTCTTTGCACAAGCAGTCAGGAAATCAAAAGATGACTTGCATTGGAAAAATCTCCTGTCTACAGCTTTATGTGCACCTAATCCAAGCCATGGTCTTTGCAATTACTTGCTATGCATCAGAGAACTGGACAATGACTAAGAATGACAGAAGAAGAATCAATACCTTTAAATTGTAGTGCTGGAGAAGAGTGTTGAACATACCATGGACCACCAAGGTCTTGGAGAGGGTGAAACCAAGTTATCCTTGGAGGCTAGGATTTTGAAGCTCTGTCTCACATACTTAGGACACATGGCCAGGAGGGATCGATCCTTGGAGAAGGACATCATGCTTGTAAGGGAAAAAGGACAGTGCAGGAGAGGAAGACCCCAGATGAGATGGATTGATACAGTAACTGGGGCAGTGGGGGTTGGTGTGTCAAATTAGTGAGAGTGGCTCAGCATGGGGCAGGGTTAAGAGCTGCTGTACATTGGGTCTCTATAGGTGGTAGGCGACTTGACATAACAACAACAAGGCATCTTGTTTATCATTTTCCTATAGCAAGAACTATCAGATGCTTTCTGTTTTTCCAAGTGGAAAGACAAAGAGCTCTGACCAAAATTTATTAGTGTCAGATTGCTATTTTAATGCTTGTCTTCTCAGAGATTTTATTAAATTTTATTCACCGAGTTTTTAATTTAATTTTATTTTTTATTACTAATTTCAATGAAAACTTACAGAGACTTTGGATTTCCATTCATTCATTGTTGCACCTTTCTCCCCTCCCAACCCTACCCCCCAGTATACTACCCTCTTGGAAAAGTAAAAGAAAAACTCTTCCATTGTTTTACAATCCCTGCACCCAGGTCCACTCCACTCTGCAGCCTTAGCTCTGGACTCCCATCATGACAAAAATACCCAATCACATATCCCATTTAAACAGTTTTCTCCCTCATCTGTTTCAGTGCAGTATACATTATTTATCCCCATCTTTCTCAGTCTCCTGCCAACTGTGAGGTCAGTCCTATTTTACAACAGTGGCACTATGCAATATTTCTCCTTTTGTGACTTAGATACATCACTCAGCATAATGTCCTCCAGGGTCACCCATTTGAATAATATTGCATGAATTCTTTGTTTGTCAAATGAAGTGTAGTATTCCACTGTGTGAATATACCATAGCTTCTCCATTCATTTGTTGATGGACACCTAGGTTGTTTCCAGCTCCTTGCTATTTTGAACAAAGCTGTGATAAACATGGGTGTGAATATATCTGCTTGGGTGGCGGTTATAGTCTCTTTGGGGTATATTCCCAGTAGTGGAATTGCTAGGTCAAATGGTATCTCTATTTGCAGCTTTTTGAGAAAGCATCATACTGCCTTCCACAGTGGTTGCACCATTTTACACTTACACCAACAGTAAATAAGGGTTCCAGTTTCTCCACAACTTCGCCAGCATTTGTTGCTTGCTGTTCTGTTAAATTTTGCTATTCTGATAGGGATGAGATGATATCATAGTTGTTTTGATTTGCATTTCGCTTAGAACTAGGAATTTTGAACATTTATTCATGTGCTTGTTAGCCATCTGAATGTCTTCTTTGGTGACGTGTCTGTTCATATCCTGTGCCCATTTTTCAATTGGATTGTTTATCTTTATCTTGTTGTGCTACTCAAGAATTTTATAAATTCTAGATATAATTCCCTTATCTGACATGTCATTACCAACTACTTTTTCCCAGTCTGTGGCTTCCCTTTTTACCCTGTTGGAGAAGTTTTTGGATGTGCATAGGGATTTGATTCTTAGAATGTCCCATTCACCTATTTTATCTTCTCCAGGATACTTGCAAGACTGTTCATGTTGTGGATTAGTACTTCTAGAGTTCTGCCAAGCTTTTCTTTAATGAAGTTTATAGTCCTTGGTTTTAGTCCCAGGTCCATGATCCACCTTGAGTGGGTTTTTGTATATGGAGTAAGGTGTGGATCTTGCTTGAGTCTTTTGCAGATACTTTTCCAATTTTGCCAACACCATTTGTTTAAAAGGCTGTCGTTTCCCCACTTAACTGATTTCCTCTCCTTGCCAAAAATCAGTTGACCAAACATAGATGGGCTGATTATCGGGTTCTCAAAATTCTATTCCGTTGATCTATGTGTCTGTCATGGTACCAGTACCATGCTGTCTTAACCACCCCGGCAGTGTAGTAGGATTTGAAATCAGGGAGTGAGATGCCTCCTACCTTTCTTCTATTTTTAAGGAGTGCTTTGCTTATTCGGGGCTTCTCTCCATTCCAAATGAAACTGGAGATTGCCTTTTCCATCTCGTTGAAGAATAGGATTGGTATTTGTATAGGGATTGCATTGAACGTGTAAATTGCCTTTGGTAGTATTGCCATTTTCACAATATTGAGTCTTCCTATCCATGAGCAAAGGGTATTCTTCCACTTCTCCAGGTCTCTTTTTGTTTCTTGTAGTAATGTTTTGTAATGTTCTTTCAATAGATGCTTTGTGCTTCTGGTTAGATTTACTTCCAAGTATTCAATCTTGTGATGAGCTATTGTGAGTGGTACTGTTTTTCTTACTTTGGGCTCTGTATTTTCTTTGTCACTGTAGAGAAATCCAACTGATTTTTGTATGTAGATCTTGTATCCTGCTACTTTGCTGAATTGGTGCACTGTGTCCAATAGTTTTGTCCTAAGTCTTTAGGGTTTTCTAAGTATACTATCATATCGTCTACATAGATAATTTTACCTCCTCTGTGCCAATTTGGATACCTTTTATTTCCTTCTCTTGTCTTATTGCTATTGCTAAGACTGCCAATACAATATTGAATAAGAGAGGTGACAGTGGGCATCCTTGCCTAGTTCCTATTCTTAAAAGAATGCCTTGAACCTCTCTCCATTGAGAACAATGTTGGTTTTCGAGTTTGCATAAATACTTTTTACTATGTTGAAGAAATTCCCCTCTAATCCTATTTTGTTGGATGTTTTAACCAGGAAAGGGTGTTGAATTTTGTCAAAGGTCTTTTCTGCATCAATTGATAAGATCATGTGGTTCTGTTGTTTGCTTTGTTAATGTGATGAATTACATTAATTGTTTTCCTATGTTGAACCATCCTTGCATACCTGTTATGAATCCCACTTTGTCATGGTGAATTATTTCTTTGATGTATCGTTGGCTTCTATTGGCCAGGATTTTATTCAGGATTTTTGCATCTATGTTCATGAGAGATATTGGCCTGTAGTTTTCTATTTTGGTGGCATCCTTTCCTGGCTTTGGTATCAAGGATATGTTTGCTCCATAGAATGAGTCTGGGAGAATTCCATCTTTTTCTATTCTCTGAAATAGTTTATGTAGAATTAGTGACAGTTTTTCTCTGAATATTCGATAAAATTCACTTGTAAAACCATCTGGTCCAGGGCTTTTTTGGTTGGAAGTTGTTGTATGACCTTTTTAATTTCTTCCTTTTGTAATGGTTCTGTTCAGATGTTCAATTTCGGTTTGGGTCAGATTAGGTAGGTTGTGCATTTCTAAGTATTTGTCCATTTCCTCTAGGTTTTCATATTTCATATTATTTCATAATACTCTAATGTTAGCTTTTTTATTTTAGTTGGTTCTATTGTGATGTTGCCCAATTCATCTCTTATTCAGATTATTTGTGTCTTCTCCTTCTTTTCTTTTGTGAGTTTTGCTCATGGTTTGTCGATTTTATTGACCTTTTCAAAGAACCAACTCCTAGTTTAGTTGATAGTTCAATTGTTTTTCAGTTTCCTATTTCATTGATTTCTGTTCTAATTTTTATAATTTCAGGGGTTTTTAGAGGGTGTTCGGTTTTCTTGTTGTTCTTTTTCAAGATGGAGATGTTGATTTAGAGAGTCAGTGGTCAGTTTTTCTTGCCTTTTGATGTGTTTGCTTATTGCTATAAATTGACCTCTGGTTACTGCTTTGGCTGTTTCCCAGAGATTTTTTGGTAAGTGGTGTTTTCATTGTCATTTGTTTCAAGAAACTTTTTCATTTCATTTTTCATTTCTTCTAGTACCCAGTCACATTCAAGCAAGGTGTTGTTCAGTGTCCAAATATATGGTTTTTCTCCTTTATCTTCTTCTTATTAATTTCTAATTTTGTAGCATTATGGTCTGAAATGATGTTTTGTGTTATTTCTATGTTTTTTTAATTTATTCATGCCTTCCTTGTGACCTAGAATGTGATCTATTCTGGAGAAAGTTCCATGCATATTGTAGAAGAAGGTGTACTATGCTTTTTGAGGGTGCATTAACCTATAAATATCTATGAGGTCAAGTTGGTTTATTGTGTGGTTTAATTCTTCAGTATCGCTGTTGAGTTTCTTTTGGGTAGTTCTATCTTTTCTTGAGAGGGGTGTAGTGAAGTACTAAAGTAGTGTTGTCTATATCATTTTTAAGTTTTGTTAATGTTTGTTTTATGTATTTTACAGGTCTTTCATTTGGTGCATAGATATTTATTATTGTTATGTCCTCTTGTTCTATTGACCCTTTCACCATTATGTAGTGACCTTACTTGTCCTTTGTGATGGTTTTTATATTGACATTTATTTTATCAGAGATTAATATCCCTACTCCTGGATTTTTCTGGTTGCCATTTGGTTGGTATATTTTTTTTCCCCAGCCTTTTATTTTTTGTCTTTCTTTATCTTCATTTTTCAGGTGTGTCTCTTTTAGACAACGTATTGATGGATTTTGATTTTTTTTATCCAAACTGCTACTCTTGTTCTCTTCAGCTGTGCATTCAAACCATTCACATTCAGTGTCATTATTGAGAGTCAAGGTTTTATTGCTATCATTTTGTTGAGTTCTTTTTGGTGTTTTTGCTAGTTAGTTTGGACCATGCTGCCTTCTTACAGAGAGTTTTTTGTGAGAGTCTTACATTTTCATAGTGTTTACTCTGCCCAGATTATCTCAGTCCAGCAAAGGGCCCCCATCTTCTGCCAAGTGGGTTTCTTCCCAAATCAGAGTACATGGTAGCCCATGCCTTAATCTCAAGGTATGAAGTAGAAGCATGATTTGGCCTAGAATTAAAAGCTATTGTTAAATAAATTTTAAAAAATAATAATAAAGTACTTGCTTTCTAAAATAGTTACTCAAAGAGACATAATCCCCCATTTCAAATAACTCTTCTTTTTGTTGTAATTTTTCTACAAGTCATATTGCTTTTTTTATCAATCATTGTTAGACATTTTGCTTTACAACATTAGATACAATTGACTGTAACACATGTCTTCTGAATTAAGTAGGTAAAATTTGTAGCATTGCACTAATGTACCATTGCAACCATGTCATCCTAATTTTATGCTTACACTTGGTCTAGAATAGTCTTTGTTCACTGTAATGTTAACCTCAAAGTTGGCCTTTTTTAGCCATTACTTAGCCCCCTCTGGTCTCCCACTACCTTAACTGCACACACATGGTCTTGCAAATCAGCATAGTCTTGCAGATGGACATCAGCTGTGGGACTAGAATAAGAGAAAGAATCTTTCCCACATGGGACAGCAAGACTTGATGGAGACTGGAGCTGACCCTGTTGGTGAGACCCTGAGGATGTTGTGGCATTGTGGAAAAACTGTGGCAAGGTGAGACCTAAGGCTTCTCTCATTCATGCTGGCCACAATTATAGGTTTTGCTGTTCTTGCTCAATGTTTGAAGGGAAAGCTGATTTAAAACTGCAAACTTTGCTGAATGATTTGGATTTGATTTCTGAACTGATACTGGAGCCTGGACAAATTGAGGACTTGTTGGGCAGAAACTTGGATTTACATTGGTATTCTTTGCCTCCACTACACTCCAACTTCCTTCCCTAGTAAACCCCACTGTTGGTACTGTAACGGTGAGTCTGTGAGTCTGCAATGAATAAATGAATCTCTTCCTGCTAGTGGGGCCCTAGAAGCATCATGGAACTGCTTTCTACTGTAGGGCAGTGAAGGACTGTACTGTTCACACTTCCTCTAGCCCTTTCAGAGAGATGCTTGTGGCCTTGTACCGTTGTCCAGACTCCTGCTCTTTAGACAGTCACATACTTCCTTAATTTAGTGTTAGAAACTTTCTAGGCACATATACACCTCTGAGACCTTTCTCAACTGCCTACAGTTGTGTTTTTCTCAGTGTCCTTTTATAGCAACTGAACACACAGAGTGACTTACCAAGTCTTGCTTAAAAGACTTTGAGCCCTAACAAAACTTACATAGCATGTGGTATCCTTCTATTAAAAGCATAGCTCATCAAAAGTATAAATGAGATACCACTTCACTTCTACTAGTACAACTATGGTCTGAAAAATAGGAAATCATGAGTATAAAGAAATTAGAATTCATATGTGCTGATAATCTTGCAAAACAGTGTGACCACTGTGGAAAAGAATTTGTTAATTCCTCCAAAAGCTAAACATAGTACTACCATTATGACCCAGTGATTTCACTCCTACATATAAAACCAGTAGGCACTAAAAGCTCTATGTGCACCAGTATTGTTATTTGCAATGTTATTCACAATAGCTAAAATATCCATCATCTTGTGGTTGATCCAGCTAAACTGATAAATGGAAATGTAGTATACACAGATAATAGGTTATTATTCAGACATAAAGAGAAATTAATCTTGATGAATTTTATCATGTTCTTAACATTATGCTGAGCAAAATAGGTCAGGCATACATTGTATGATATTTTTAGTCACCTATTATGCACACGAAACTACTGTCACTGAGTTCATTCTGATCCTAGTTACTGCTCTTTGAGCTTCTGAGGCTGTAACTCTTTACTGGAAAAGACTGCCCAAACTTTCTCCTGTTTGAAATTCAGTGAACTCAGCTCAGCTCATTGCTGCCAACTCTAATTGACTCATATCATAACTGACCCTCTAGCAGGTTTTTCAGAGGCTGTAAATCATATTGGCAGAAACGGCTCATATTTTTCTTGTGGAGCAGATGGTGAATTCAAATTATCTTTGGGTTTTCAGTGCAACTCCTTCCCACTAGGCCACCAGAGCTCCCTTGTGACTGTTAACCTAGTTATAAGGAGTGCTCTTGCCAACCCAAAGACACACAGTTTGAATCCACCAGCTGCTCTATGAGAAAGATGGGCTTTTCCCCGCTGTGTGATTTACAGCTTCTGAAAACTCACAAAAAGATCAACTATGAATTGGTCCTGACTTGATGGCACATTGGCACATAACATTGGTGGAAACCTGGACAATGAGTAAGGAAGACCAAAGATGGATTGATACCTTTAAATTATAGTGCTGACAAAGAATATTGAGAATGTAATCTGACCTGCTAAAAGAACACACAAGTCCATTTTGAAAATATATAGCTGAATGCTCCTTAGAAGTAAGGATGGTGAACCTTCCTCAGACAATTTGGACATTTTATCAAGAGGGATCAGTCCCTAGAGAAAAAAAAATTATTATTGGTAAAGTATTTGTTTTTGTTGTGGTTAGGTGCTGTCAAGCTGACTGCAACTCATTAACAACTTGTAAACAACAAATAAAAATCTGGTTCTGTTTTGCACCATCATCACAATTTCTGCCATTTTCAAGTATGTGAGATGAAATTTTATCATCCTTGCCTATAAGGAACACCCTGATGGTGCTTGCTCCAAAACAGATTCATTTTGTTCTTATACCAGTCAATATGGGATATTCAGCAGTTTTCACTATGACCAAATTAAAAGGCATCAGTTTTTCTACAATCTTCATTATTCATTGTCCAACTTTCAGATGCATGTGAAACAATTAAAAATTCCATGGCTTGAATCAAGTGTACCTTAGTCTAGCAGTGGCAAAGTTTAACAGTACAGCAAGTAATAAATGTTAGAGAGGATGTGGTGAGATAGGAACTCTTATACATTGCTGGTGGGATTGTAAAATGGTATAGCCACTCTGGAAGGTCATTAGATGTTTTCTTAAAAAGCTGAACATAGAAATTTCGTATGACCCAGCTATTCATCACTGCTTAGACTATACCCTGAGGGAATGAGATCTGAGGCACAAACAGAGACTTGGACACGAATATTCATAACAGCATTCATTATTCACCAGCACAACAGCTCAAATGTCCAACTACAATCTAATGGATTGAGAAATTATGGTACAGTCACACAATGGAATATTATGCAATATGCAGGAGCAGTGATTTTATAAATTACTACCTAAGTTTGGAGGGACTGAAGAGCATTATACTACGTAAACTAACTCAGTTTCATAAGGACAAACACAGGCTATTATTGTAGAACATGTGTAAGGATGAGGGAAGGGGGCTTAATCATAGGGCCACACAATTTGATGGGTAGAGGAAGGAGTGGGTAAAGGAAAGGGGATAGATCCCGTGTGCAGAAGCAATGCATACAAACTTTGTAAGTAAACTAGTATAAGAGAAAAATTTTCTAAAAAAAAGAAATTGACATCTTTGGTCCTTAGGACTTTGGAGAAGTCATTGACAGCAGATTCCCCAATACAGTATTCCCATGGGTGTTGATTGTGGAAGCAAGTAAAATGGAATTGTTGACAACTTCAGTCTTTTCTCCATCTCATATGATCCTTCATATTGACCCAGTTATGAGAGTTTTTATTTCCTTGATGCTGAGATATAGTCCACACTGAAGACATACTGATGTAGTCTTTTATCTTCTTCATAAATACTTCAAGTGTTCACTTTCTGCAAGGAAGGTTGTATAATCTGCATAACATAGAAGTGAAAATGAAGAATATTTTCAAGGAAGTGTATTGACACAGTGGTTACAGTTTGGGATGAAGCACAGTAGATTGTGAAGATGACACAGGATTGGACTAGGTTTTGATCTATTGTGCACAAGGTTACTTTAAGTAGGAGCTGACTCAATGGCATCAAACAATAATACAGCATATGGTATACTTCCATTGTTATAAAATATCCAGAGTAAGCAAATGTATCAAGACAAAACTGTTTTAGTGGCTACCAGGAGTAGGAAGAAGAGAAAAATTGGAAGGTATTTCTTGAAAGGTATACAGTTCCTGTAAGGAATGATAAAAAACAACAACACAACAAAACTTGAAAATTATGGTGGTGATGGTTATACTGCATCATTGTCACTTATATTCATAAAAATGGCTGGTATATATAATATATATCTCACATGTCAGCAAGATTGTGCTGAAGACTATCCAAAAGCAACTGGAACAGCACATCAACAGAGAACTGCCTGAAGTACAGGCTGGGTTTAAAAGAGTATGTGGCACTAGGGATATTATAGCTAATGTCAGGTAGATCTTGGCTAAAAGCAGAGAGTACCAGAGGAATGTCTATCTGTGCTTCATTGACTATGCAAAGGCATTTGACTGCGTGGATCACAACAAACTGTGTCTGACTCTGAGAAGAATGGAAATCCGAGAACATTTGATTGTGCTTATGTGAAACCTATACTTGGACCAGGAGGCATTTGTCAGAATATAGCAAGGAAACACTGCATGGTTCAAAATTGGGGTGTGTGTCAATGATGTGTCCTATCTCCATATCTTTTCAATCTATTTGCAGAGCAGATTATCTGAGAAGCTGGGATCTATGAGGAGAAGTGGGCATCAGGATTGGAAGTAGACTAATCAACAGTCTGTGTTATGCACATGACACAACCCTGATTGTTGAAATGGAGAAGGACCTGAAGCACTTGCTGTGGAGGGTCAAGGACTGCAGCCTTCAATATGGATTGAAGCTCAACATCAAGAAAACAAAGATTCTCACCATTGAGCTGATTGGCAGCATCATGATGGATGATGAAGAGATTGAAATTATTTACAGCTTCAGTTTGCCTGGCTCTACAGTCAACAATCTTGGTACCAGCAGCCAGGAAATTAAAAGACAACTTGCATTGGGAAAGTCTGCTGTCAGAAACCTCTCCAAGGTACTGGGGAGCAAAGATGTCATTCTGGAGACTAAAGTGTGCCTGACCCAGGCCATGGACTTTGCATTTACTTGCTATGCATCAGAGAGCTGGACAATGACTAGGGATGATAGAAGTAGAGTTGATGCCTTTGAGCTGTGGTTCTGGAGAAGAGTATTCAATGTACCATGGACAGCTAGAAGAACAAATAAGTTTGTCCTGGAGAGGGTGAAGCCAGGCTGCTCCTTGGAAGCAAGAATTCTGAAGCTTCGTCTGACATGTTGCAAGGCAGGATCAGTCCTTGGAGAGGGATGTCATGCTTAGGACGGTGGAGGGATAGCGTAGGAGAGGAAGACCTTCGATGAGGTGGATTGATTTAGTCACTGGGGTAATGGGGATAGATGTGTTGGAGAAAATAAGATTGGCAAGAGATAGAGCAGTGTTTAGGGCTGTTGTACATAGGGTTGTTATGAGTCACAAGCGACTCGACAGCACATAACCAACAACATGCACACACACACACACACACACACACACACACACACGTGTATATATATAAGTGTGTGTATTTGTGCATACATATGTATTTATATAAGTGTGTGTATTTGTGTGTATGTATGTATGTATATACTTCACACACATAAAATCCTCAACCTTAGTAGAACTCTAGTTCTCAAATCAACTATAAATACTAGTTGGTAAAAAGCAAGTAATTCATCTTCATTTTGACAATATCAGAAAAAGCAATGATGGTCTTAGAGTGAGAAGGCTGCAAATAAAACTCAACTCTTTCAAACCAAGAGCAAAGTTCTTACCACCTTTTCCAC
The DNA here is from genome assembly GCF_000299155.1 of Elephantulus edwardii. NCBI lineage: Eukaryota > Metazoa > Chordata > Mammalia > Macroscelidea > Macroscelididae > Elephantulus > Elephantulus edwardii. The sequence continues at coordinate 495,167 of NW_006400042.1, read as the reverse complement.
ATTGATGTTGTTAGGTTCCATGGAGTCACCTACACCTCAAGAGTGACCCTCTGAACAACAGATCTGAATTTGCCCTTTTCCGTACCATCCTCACTATCTCCAATATGCTTGAACTCATTGTCATAGTCTCTCTATCAGTACATCTTGTTAAGAGTCTTCTTCCCTTTCTCTGACCCTTTCCAAGCATAATGTCTGTTTCCAAAGACTAGTTCCTCCTTACAACATGTTCAAAGTATGTGAGATGAAGTTTTATTATTCTTGCCTCTAAGGAGCACCTTGATTGTTTTTTATACAAGCCAGATTTGTTTGTTCATTTGGCAGTCCCTGGGGTATTCAGTACTCTTCCCCAGCACTGCAATTCAAAGATGTCGATTCTTCCTCTGTTATCCTTATTCATAGCTGTGTGTTGTTGTTGTTTTTCTCTGATAAATTTGCTTTTGTATGTTGATAGGAATTTCTTTCTGACCTGCTTGCATCTGTTGTTTCCTTCCTGGCTGGGGCTAGTTCTAACTTGATGCAGCAGTAGTGACTTTTTAACAGCTCTCCTTAGCAGTCTGCAGTGTTTACTGATAGCCTCAGCAAAAACTTTTCTCTGAAGGATGGATGCTCTTTTACTCCATAGAAAGAAATATTTCAAACTCGGTTTGACCAATTTTGTTTGATTAGGAAAAGTTATTTCATGTCAAGCTTAAGGCTTCATACTCAGTGTTCTCGTATCTGAGCACATTGTAGAATAGGAGTTATACCCATCAAGTAACATAGGGAAACTACATAGGCTAAGAATCTTAAAGAAGTTAGGTTGAAAAGAAATCAGTTTATGGGCTGCCAAATATTGATTTTAAAATAGAAAATGTAGAGTTAAGCATAATTTCTTTTATCTCTCTGCTACATATATCTTATCTTATGAAACTCATATCTTATGAAATACCTTGATTGAGTTTCACTGTCTTTTGAAGAATATTTGGCAGGCCTGGTAAGGAATCTTGATGATTTAAGACTTAATAGGATTTGTTTCTAAACTTCACTGGAAGCTTAGATTACATATTACAAAGTCCTTTTAGGCTAGGGTGAAACATGATAAACAGTCAAAATAATGAGCTAATTAAAATATTACTTAAAAATAAGAACAAATTATAGATTAACAAGTCTATTTTAACCCTTCTCTGGAAAAAATTTATTTAAATGATAGGAAAAGTTAAAGGTGGTATAAAATTACAACAGCTGAAAAACAAAACTAAATCCAGAGACAACAGATGAACAATGTCAGCAGGTTTTGGGGTTTTTTGGTGGGTTTTTTTTTGATGGAAAACAGAAGAAATCATTGATTTGGCAGATCCAACTGAGAATTCCATTTCTAAATGCCTATGGTGCAAATATAGCTGAGGATATCAAAACAGCAAGTGCTGAGGAGGGGTTTATGAAGGATGTGACACATGAAGAACAAACCATTTACTTCTAACTTTGTAGCCACAGGATTAAAGAAAATTTAAAAAAACACCCTGTTTTCTTCCAGGCAGCAACTGAAATATAAAGACTATCAATTTCTCTTTCCACTTGATGAAATGTGTGGGTTTTTATTTTATTACTAATTTCAATGAAAATTTACAGAGACTTTGGATTTCCATTCATTCATTGTAGCACTTTTCTCCCCTCCCAATCCTCCCCTACAGTACACTACCCTCCTGTTGTTATGTGCCGTCGAGTTGCTTGCAACTCATAGCAATCCTATGTACAACAGCCCTAAACTCTTCTTTGTCCTGTGCCAATCGCACTGTCTCCAATACACCCATCCCGAATACCCCAGTTACTGAATCAATCCACCTCATAGAGGGCCTTCCCTTCCTGCACTGTCCCTCCACCCTACCGAGCATGATGTGCCTCTCCAAGGACCGGTCCCTCTTTACAACATGTCCAAAGTATGTTAGACGGACCCTCAGAATCCTTGGCTCCAAGAAGCAGCCTGGTTTAACCCTTTCCAGGACAAATCTGTTTGTTTTCCTAGCAGTCCATGGTATTCTCAATACTCTTCTCCAGCACCACAGCTCAAAGGCATCAATTCTCCTTCTATCCTCCTTGGTCATTGTCCTACTCTCTGATGCATAAGAAGTGATTGGGAAGACCATGGCCTGTATCAGACGCACCTTAGTCTCCAGAGAGACACCATTGCTCTTCAGTACTTTGGAGAGGTCCCTAACAGCAGACTTTCCCATGGCAATACATCTTTTCATTTCCTGGTGACTGGTGCTGAGAGTGTTGACTGTGGAGCCAAGCAAACTAAAGCTGTGAACAATCTCAATCTCTTCACCATCCATCCTGATGCTGCCATTTGGCTCAGTGGTGAGAATCTTTGTCTTAACATTGAGCCTCAATCCCTATTGGAAGCTGTAGTCCTTGACCCTCTGCAGCAAGCGCTTCAGGTCCTCCTCAGTTTCAGCAAGCAGTGTTGTGTCATCTGCATAACACAGATTGTTGATGAATCTTCCATCTATCCTGACACCACACTTTTCCTCATAGAGCCCAGCCTCCTGGATAATCTGTTTTGCATACAGGTTGAAAAGGTATGGAGACAGGACACATCCCTGGCTTACACCCTTTTCAGTTCTACCCTCTTGGAAACGTAAAAAAAAAAATTATTTCGTTGTTTTACAATCCCTGCAAACAGGTCCACTCCACTATGAAGCCTTCGCTCTGGACTGCCATCATGACAAAAATACCTAATTACATATCCCTTTTAAGCAGTTTTATCCCTCATCTGTTTCAATGCAATATATATTATTTATGCCCATCTTTCTCAGTCTCCCCCCAACCCGTTGTCAGTCCTGCTTTACAACAGTGGCACCGTGCAGTATTTGTCCTTTTGTGACTGAGATACCTCACTGAGCATAATGTCCTCCAGGGCCACCCATTTGAATAATATTGCATGGGTTCCTTGTTTTAAATGCAGCGTAGTATTCCATTGTGTGAATGTACCATTGCTTCTCTGTTCATTTGTTTTTGACGGGCACTTATATTGTTTCCAAATCCTTGGTTTTGTGAACAAAGATGCAATAAACATGGGCGTGCATATATCTGTTTGGGTGGCAGTTATGGTCTCTTTGGGGAATATTCCCAGTAGTGGAATTTCTGGGTCAAATGGTATTTATTTGCAACTTTTTGAGAAAGCGCCATATCGCTTTCCACAGTGGTTGCACCAATTTACACTTTCACCAACAGTGAATAAAGTTTCCAGTTTCTCCACAACCTCGCCAGCATTTGTTGCTTGCTGTTCTGTTAAATTTTGCTATTCTGACTGGGGTGAGATGATATCTCATAGTTGTTTTGATTTGCATTTCTCTTAGAGGTAGGGATGTTGAAAACTTCTTCATGACTTGTTCGCCGTCTTTGGTGAAGTGTCCATATCCTGTGCCCATTTTTCAGTTGGATTATTTACCTTTATTTTGTTTTGGTGCTCAAGTATTTTATAAATTCTGGATATAAGTCCCTAAAGACTTTACCCCTATAAACCCTAAAGACTCAGCCAGAAAACTATTGGACACAGTGGACCAATTCAGCAAAGCAGCAGGATACAAGATCAACATACAAAAATCAGTTGGGTTTCTCTACAGTGACAAAGAAAATACAGTGCCCAAAGTAAGAAAAACAATACTGTTCACAATAGCTCATCACAAGATTAAATACTTGGGAGTAAATCTAACCAGAAGCACAAAGCATCTATTGATAGAACATTACAAAACATTACTACAAGAAACAAAAAGAGACCTGGAGAAGTGGAAGAATACCCTTTGCTCATGGATAGGAAGACTCAATATTGTGAAAATGACAATACTACCAAACGCAATTTACACATTCAGTGCAATCCCTATACAAATACCAATCCCATTCTTCAATGAGATGGAAAAGGCAATCTCCAGTTTCATTTGGAATGGAAAGAAGCCCCGAATAAGCAAAGCACTCCTTAAAAATAGAAGAAAGGTAGGAGGCATCTCACTCCCTGATTTCAAATCCTACTACACTGCCGGGGTGGTTAAGACAGCATGGTACTGGTACCATGACAGACACATAGATCAATGGAATAGAATTTTAACAACCCGGTAATCAGCCCATCTATGTTTGGTCAAGTGATTTTTGGCAAAGAGATGAAATCAGTTAAGTGGGGAAACGACAGCCTTTTAAACAAATGGTGTTGGCAAAATTGAAAAAGTATCTGCAAAAGACTCAAGCAAGATCCACACCTTACTCCACATACAAAAACCAACTCAAGGTGGATCATGTACCTGGGACTAAAACCAAGGACTGTAAACTTCATTAAAGAAAAGCTTGGCAGAACTCTAGAAATCCTAATCCACAACATAAACAGTCTTGCAAGTATCCTGGAGAAGATAAAATAGATGAATGGGACGTTCTAAGAATCAAATCCCTATGCACATCCAAAAACTTCTCCAACAGGGTAAAAAGGGAAGCCACAGACTGGGAAAGAGCATTTGGTAATGACCTATTAGGGATATGTGTGGATTTAGGTCCGAACAAGTAATATTTCAGATGATTCTCTTAAAAACATTGGCATTGCTCTGAGATACTGCAAGTTGTTGCTGTAATTTCCTAGTGGATCTTTTTTCACCCCAACCGTCAAACAAAAAAATGATATCATTATAGAGTTAATTCATGTTTTCATTCTTTCTTTCTCTCAGTCTCACACACTCTCTCTCTCCCCCTCCTCGCCCCCCACCCCCGTGCAAATTCGTTTATTTCCTACACTCATCGTGGCCTGGTAAATAAAGAGCTGTGCTGCCAACCCAAAGGTGGGCGGGCATTTGAAATCCAGCTTTCTCATCCGTGTGCTACTGAAAGCTGAAAACTTTCTCTGAAAACTGCTAGTGGGCTGGCTGTGAGTCAGTCCCCACTCTGGCTGCATGAGAGGGAGAGAATATGTATGTTGGCGCCCTAATGACATAACCCCTACGGAGCAGTGCTGTTAACCCAAAGCCTTGGTTTCTCTGGTGGTTTCAATCCACCAGTATCTCTGAGGGACAAAAACAGTTGCTTGCCATGCACTTTATGGCCCTGGAAACCCGAAGGAGGGTCGCTGTGAGTCGGGTACTGATTATATGATGGAATATTTTTTAAGATGACCTTGTGAATTTTATAAAAGGTGATTCCTCACTTTGTACTTAAAAATAACATCTCCAGATTCCATTTCTAGAGGTTTCTCCCTAAGTCTATAAATGTGATGGACATATTTCTTTTCAACATTGGAGAAAATCATTCTTTTGGGTGAGAAAGACATTAAACATATAAGAGGTCACAGTTGTCATTATCTTTGTGTTTTTCTTTGTATCACCATAAAGATATATTACTAGATCTGACTTTTGGTTAGCCTAGTTTTCCCTGCTTTGAAGGGTGCACTCTCTTTGTGCTGTGCCCTGTCTGTGGTGCACAGTGAGTCACACGCTTTCTCCATTGCCTCCAAAGCGCCTGCACCTGGCAAGCACCAAGTAAATGACTGCACAGAGGTGATTGTGGGAAACCATAATTGCTCTCTTGCTCTTCAAAATAAACGTGTTAGATTTTAGAGCCCACACCTTGAAGCTCAGCATGCAATAGACTCAGTTTGCCCAGCTTGAACACTTTGTTGATCACATGATCCTCTCTCATGCACACACGCTGGTTGTTACATGCCAACAAGTGGAGTACTCATAGTGAACTAGTGAACAACCTACCTGAACCTTGTTTTATCCTGTGCCATCCTCACAATCTCTGACACACTCGAGATCATTGCTCAACCACCTGGTTGAGGGTCATCTTCTCCTTCACTGATCCTCCATCTTTCCAGGCAAGATGTCCCTCTCAAAAGGATAGCCTCTCCTAGCAATGTGCCCAAAGTTTGTAAGACAAAGCTTCATTGTCTCCAAGGAGCACTCTGGTGGCACCTTCTCCAAGACATACCTAATCATTCTTTTGGCAGTCCATGGGATATTCAGCACTCTATTCCAGCCAGCACCAGAGCCCAAAGTCTTCAGTTCTTCTGTCATCCTTGTTTATTGTTTAGCTTTCAGCAACATAGCAAGTGATTGAAAATACCATAGTCCAAGTGCACCCTAGTCCTCACACTGACATCATTGTTCCTGTAAAAATGGAGGGGTAGAAATCAGAGCTGGTTTCTGACATCTGGTTTCTCTCCACCAGGGCTTTGTCATGATATATCAGAATCTTTAACCTCTGCAAAAATTATTTCATCATCCCTAAAGTGAAAAGTTTCCACTGGAATAGCATTATGGATCCTTCCAGTTCTGAACATTTTATGGCAAAACATTAAACTGAAAAGCAAAACTGATCAGTGATTGATTGTAATGAAAATAAATTGGAGACCTGTGGTGTTTAGCACATGTGCACACACAGAAGCCTGTCATCCAGCACATGTGTGCTTTGTCTAACTAGGGAAGATGGAAACAAATGTATTATTTTTTAAATCTTCACTAACTTGTGGAAGGAGCCTCAGCAACACTTCTGGGGAGAGGCTGCAGGGAGAGTGGGAAGGAGGCATGACTGGGTCTCACCTGCAAATGACAAGCTGTTATTAAGGAACATTTAACATTTTTTTCCCATTATCTTTTTAACATTTTCCCCCTAGGACTTTGTGCTCCATTCAGGTAAGGAAAGATCAGCTGTTTCCCATTATGCACCTAAACTCAGCTATTAAAAAAAATGTTTAAAAAGTGGGAAAACTCAAGAGCAAGTAGAAGAGCCTGCCCTTGGTACAGAAAGTAATTTCATATGCTAGAGCAGTAATTTGCCCCTTATCTGTGTAACAGTTTCATAGGAGTCTTCACAGATTTATCCAGCAACCCAAAACAAGTTAACAAATTTGTGAAGATGTGAACATACTGCAAAAAGCCTGGGGTGCGTTTCTGCTCCTTTTGAATGATCTTAGGATTCTTATAAATCCTGCCAACCCAATGGCACACAGTTTGTATCCACCAGCTGCTATGTGAGAGAAAGATGGTAATCTCCTGTGTGATTTACTGCTTCTGGAAACCCACTCGAGGGTCAGCAATGAGTTGGTTCCAACTTGAGGGTACACAACAACAATAATCATCTCACTTGAAGAATTATTGAGAATCTCTTTTTATTTTTTTGCACTCTCTTTTATAATTAAATAGCATCTTTGACTTGCTCTTTCAAAACTAACCATTTCTGTAGAGTTGACCCCCAATCCATGTCATCCCCATGTGTATCGGCTGGAACTGCTCCATAAGGTTTTCCAGTATCTGGGTTTTGGGAAGTAGATCACTGGGCCTTTCTTCTGAGGCACCCGGGGGTGGAGCTCATCCTTTGTTGGTCAGCAGCTGGGCACCTTAATCATGTCTACTCTCCCAGGGAGACTAAAGACTACCTACTTGGAATGAAATAGTGAAACGGTTGACAATCTGAGCATGCAACTTGATCTGCCACCCCAAGTGGCCAGGAATCTGATGAAAATAGATATTTTTACTAAATCAATTGTCCATTTCACAGATCTTTAATTGTAAAATCAGTATGTTATTTTAAAATCCGTCTCTTGTTCTAGAACATTTTCATAAACCTCTTCTGTTCACACTGTGTCTCAGGTTTGGCTGAGCACCCATGCACATCACTGAGAGGAGCTTTTTAGCCCATTTACTCATCCTGAATTCTTAACCTGTTTTCCTACATACAGCATCCTGGGTCCATAAGGCACAGGCTGGGAAAACACTCTCTCATCTTTCAGTTTTTTCTGCTCTGTGACTGGTCATGTGGTCTTTGCTTGACTAACTTGGATGACAGCCGTGTTTTCACCAGACTCTCAGTCCATCTTCTGTAAGCTCTAGTTGATGTTTTTAATTTTTTAGTAATAACCTTTCCTTGTGGATGTAACTTTGAAATTCTAGCCCCTTGTTCTTGAGCCACTCAAAATGTATCCAATCTCTGATTCTTGATGAAATTAGCTGTTGTATACTTATCTATGTAACTATCTACTTCTCATGTAATGCAGAACTGTTTGAATTCACTAATGTATCAAAAGCGTGGTCTATCCTGTGCAGTTTGCTCTTTTCATGGAGTTGGGTAGCGGTTTGTATTCTCTTATCCTGAGAGTAGTATTTCCTCATATTCTGCCTGTCTCTGCTTCCTCTGCTGTCTCTCACCTGCCCCACTGCTCTGCTTCCCCAGCCACCTGCAGTATCTGGTGGTGAGGCCTGCAGGCAGAGAAGGTCCAGGCTGCTTGTTCTTCTGTCAGATTTCCAGGCTGAGTTCAAACACTCTGAGCCATTGCTGTTCGCAAGACTTATTTCTGAAAGGTACAGAGCATAGGAGTCAATGAAAAGTCAAGGAAATATTCTAAGCATGATTCTTACCTTGACTGGGGGAGCTCTGATAGTAAAGTCCGTAGCAAGTCGCACTGCTAACACAAAGGCCATACACTACTCTGAAGAAAGATGAGCAGTCTCCTCACAATTTACAGTCTTGGAACCCCGAGGCAGGCTCGCTTTGGGTCAGAACCGACTTGACAGTGTGAGTGTCTTTCTTTGATTTGTTTTGTTTTTGTTTTATGATTCATCAAATGCCGCAATACATGCTTTTCTGATGTGTTTGAAAGTTACATGTTTACCATGTAAAACAGCGGTAGAGATTTGTATTCCAGTTTGTATATTGTGATTATTACATGAGTTTCCAAACTAATTTTTATGACAATTTATATATTAGTAATATAATATAATCAAGATTGATAGCCTCACCCATAGGCAAATCTAACTGTGAATTATGAAGGAGGATTTTCTCTGAGGTTTCTAAGAATCTTTGAAAATTTTTGTAATATGAAATTACTTACTTCTGGAAAATAATATAAAGTTTATTGGGCTTTTTTAAAAAAAAATTTATTTTCTTTTTTCCCCTGCATTTTACAAGAAGTCCCAGAGGATGTTGAAATAAGAAATCTACATGAAAGCAACAAAGTTTTTGTTTAAGCAACAAAAAAAGGTTAAGATTCATCATAGGAGGTTCTGTTGAATATGTTTTCAGTCCAATAAAACCAGTCTTCCCTTTAGTCTTTAGAAAGAAACTGGAAGTTGATTCGAGATGAAGGCCTTGCTGTGATGGACAAAGCCAGGGGCCTCTTCCTGCCTGAGGATGAAAACCTGAGGGAGAAGGGAGACTGGAGCCAGTTCACACTCTGGCAGCAAGGTGAGCTCATCCTCCATGTGTCCTTGGCCGCCAGACCTCTGGGGACGTGGGCACCAGTCTTCCAGTGGTAGATCTACATATCTGGATTCTCAGACTTAAAGGAGATACCTGGAAATCAGATTTTGGAAATGCATTGATGACTCTTTTTGAAAACTGCAGATGAGCATTTATTTGTGTAGATGTCTGTGTATGTGCATCTGTATGTGTGTATATATGTATACATACACACACACACACACTCAATTTATATTTGAATGGTGATGTATAAAATAAAGGAACTCTGGTTACATACTCCATAGGGAGGTTGCTCTGGTAACTCGAAGGTGATACCTTTTTGGCAATTCAAATCCACCAGAGAATCCTTGGAAGAAAAATGAATGGTCTCCTCCAATGCAGTTTGTAGCCTCTGAAACCCCCCTGGAGAGTCAGCTATGGTTCCGACTTGATGACAAGGAGTCAGTGAGTGAGTGAGTGAGTGAAGGTATATATAAATAATTTTTTTTTCTTGATCTCTCATGTTGGATGATGTATTTCTGAGCAGACTCCTACTATGATGGCCTAACTGAAAAGTCTTCTATGTGTTAACAATGTCTCAAAGAATCTCCTGGTATTGTGTTGGCTTCTTCCAAATTTTTTTGGCAGTGAGCCTGTCTAGAGCTGCATCTGTTTGTTTGAAATATGTCTGCCAGCATTCCATCAGTTCCTGGAGCCTTTATTTTGACAATGTCATCAGTGCAGCTCCTGAAGTTGGTTGTTTTTTTTTTGTTTTTTTTTTTTTTATTGGCCAATTCTTTTTGGTATAGGGACTCTATATATCTTTGATTTTCTTTTGATGCTTATTGCATCCTTCCCTTTTACTGCACATCCTTTCACCTTACACACTCCATGGCCACATTTGTTCACACCTGTACATTTCAAGTCAGTTATGACTTTCTCTTTATGCTAGTAATCTCTTGACTGGGTATCCTTTCGGAATTTGTCCTCTAGACTGGCAAAGAAGCCATCTCTAGCCAGGTAGACTAGATTAGACTCCTCTGAAGCCAGCAGAAACTCTGAACCAAACAAGGTGCCCCATCCCTTGACACACTCTTGATATACCTTGATCCAGAAGTGCTACCTACCCATGAATTGACACATATATTGGAGCTTTGATTACTACTCATAGGAGCAGAAACTCTGACCTGATTGGGCACCCCACTCTGGTTTTCTACTGGACTCACAGACACACTGTCCCAGGCCAGACAGTTTGTTTTCTGTTTCCTACAGAATACATGTTTGTTTTATTTTTGCATGTTTGCTTATTCTATCGTTTTCTTTTATGGTGGCAGGGCGCTCTGGTAATTAAGGAGTTGTGCTGCCAGCCCAAAGGGAGGCACTTCAAATTAAATCACAGCTCATTGGGAGAAAGACAGGCAGTCTCTTCCTGTGTGGTTTACAGCCTCTAAAAACCACTCTGAATTGTCAGCTATGAGTAGGTTCTGACTATTGGTATTGTTCTATGCTGTTGAGTTGCTTGTGACCCTGTGTACAACAGCTCTAATCCCTGCTCTATCTCAAGCCAATTTTATTGTCTCTGACACATATATCCCTATTACCCCAGCCACTGAGTCAATCCATCTCATTCATGGTCTTCCTCTCTTGTACTGTCCCTCCATCCTTCCAAGCATGATGTCCTTCTCCAACATGTCTGAAGTCTGTGAAATGGAGCTTAAAAATCCTTGCCTTCAAGAAGTGGCCTGATTTCACCCTCTCCAGGACAGACTTGTTTGTTCTCTTAGCAGTTCATGATATGTTCAATACTTTCTGGAGAAAACTTCAACTCAAAGACATCAGTTCTTCTTCCATTATTCCTAGTCATTGTCCATCTCTCTAATGCTTAGCAAGTAATTGTGAAGACCATGGCCTGGATTAGGCATACCTTAGTCTCTAGACTAACATCCATTACTCTGGAGAGGTCCCTGACAGCAGATTTTCCTAATGCAATTTTTCTTTTGATTTCCTGGCTACTGGTACCAAGTTTTGATTGTGCAACCAAGCAAACTGAATGTGTTAACAGTCTCAATCTCTTCACCATCTATAATGATGCTGCCAGTCAGCATAGTGGTGAGAATCTTTGTTTTCTTGATGTTGGTATTGAAGGCTGAATCTTTGACCTTCTGCAGCAATTGCCTCAGGTCCTCCTCAGTTTTGGCAAGGTTGTGTCATCTGCATGACACAAGCTGTAGATGAGTCTTCCTCCAATCCTGATTCCACATTCCTCCTGAGAGAGCCCAGCCTCCTGGATCATCTGTTCTGCATATAGATTGAAAGGGTATGGAGTGGAGATGCATCCCTGGCATACACCTTTCCTTATATTGAACCATACAATGTTTCCTTCCTCTGTTCTGATGACTGCTTCTTGGTCCAAATATAGGTTTTGTATAAGCACAATCAAGTGTTCTGGGATTCCCATTCTTCTCAAGGTTAGGCACAATTTGTTGTGATCCACACAGTCAAATGCCTTTCCATAGTCAATGAAACACAATTAGGTGTTCCTCTGGTACTCTCTGTTTTCAGCTAAGATCCATCTAACATTCGCTATCATGTTCCTAGTGTCGTGGCCCCTTCTAAACCCAGCCTGCACATCTGGTAGTTCTCTGTTGAAAGGTTGTTCCAGTTGTTTTTGGATAATTTTCAGCAAGATCTTGATTCTATATGATAGACAGCATATAACAATAAAAACAGCTTTCCTGTGATGCTGTTTATTTTATGGTTTTATGTAAATATATCTAGATATAGACATAAGAATGTATTTTTTCAAAGTGACATTTAACATTCAACTCCTTCTGAGTACTTATTTATTAATAAATAATTTTGGACCTCTATAGCCTGTAATTGGAAGGAGGAGTGGCATCCACTTCCATAATGGCTTACCTCCAGAAACCTTATGAACCTGGAGAGAGGATGAAAGGCACCCAAGCGTCGAGGACTCTCCTTCATAGGGTCGCTATGAGTCGCCTGCGACTCGATGGCACTTAACAACAACAACAACAACAACATAGCCTGTAGAGAGTTTTATTGCTAACTCAATGGTAATGCCTCTCTGGCAGTTTGAATCTACTGGTAACTCTGCAGGAGAAAGATGAACAGTCTCTCATATGATTTACCCACTGGAGGATCAGCTTGGTTGTCATTTGATGGCAGTGAGAGTATTACTAATTTAAAATAGCAACCAGTTGTATGGATAATTGAATGAAAAACCAGGTTCTCTCTGAGCTTACACTTATAGCACAATATTTGAAAAGGAAAATTTGGTAAACAATCATGGAATTAAATGTAAAAGCATTTGTAACAGTCAAAATTCTTTTCATTTTAACATTAAATTTTGTGATATAATAACAACCAACATTTCATTCTATGAAAGAGGCTAAAAAATTAGTTAAAGCTAAAATATCCCAGTTGTTTTCCATTGTACTGAGGGCCAAATGTTGGGGGAAAAAAATACCTGTATGTTCCATTTCTTAAAACTCTTAATTCCTAGTACATCATTCTTTGAAAACAACTAACATTAAATAAAAGTAAACTCAGCTGTAGATGCAACAGTCCCCTGTAGGAATTTAGAATGGGGAATTTACGTATTACTTTTTTTTCTGTTCTCTAACTAAAAAGGAAAACAAATATTGCTTACATTCCTAAGCACGTCTTCTCTAATAAACAGTAGTTTTGCAGATGGTGAAGATTTTTTAAATAACCTAGGGATGCTTAAGGATGTGCCTCATAGTCAGTGTTCTTGACACTGTCAAAGGAGCAGACTGAGACGAAGAGACCAGCTGAACTTTTCCTGGCAGCCAAGGTGGCAGCATGGCATGAGAGGGCCCTAGAAGACACCCTTCATGATCAAGGCAGATATTAACTATTGCTTTGAGCTATCAAGTCACAATCAACTTACAGCTGATGCTCCAGTGGACTCTCAAAAGCAGAAAACTGAGACTGTCCATCTTTCTCCAGAAGAGTAATTGGTAGATTTGAACCAAGTACCTTCTGGTTAGCAGCACAGCACCTTTCCTTTTAGGCCATCAGAAGACAATATTGTTTGCTTTCAAGAAACTTTAGGAGACATCTGTAGCTTATCCCCAAGATGTATGTTATAAGATATATAGTAAGCTTTAAATTTCATCCTCTTTTATAGTCTTGTGACCACATTATGTTTCTAGTATTGTTGGTTTTTTGTTTTTGTTTCTGTTTTTTTACCATCAAGAAGTTTGTTTTTTTTTAGTTTTTTTTTTATTAAATTTTATTAGT
>NW_006400042.1:467971-480640 GCF_000299155.1 Elephantulus edwardii | reverse complement strand
GGGTTGCATCATTTTACACTCCCACCAACAGTGAATCAGGGTTCCAGTTTCTCCACAACCTCGCCAGCATTTGTTGCTTGCTGTTCTGTTAAATTGTTGTTTTTGTTGTTGTTGCTAGGTGTCATCTAGTCAAGTGCAGCTCATAGCAACCCTATGAATAACAGATCTTAACCCTCTCATATCCTGTGCCATCCTTTCTATGGTGGCTGGTATCTGACAATAAGGAATGGGAATGGTTCTTGATCTCTCAATTATGGCAGTGCTTATGTTTATCAACAGAAAGGTTCTGTCCATTGAAAAAGACGTCCATTTCCAGTATTAAGGCAATCCTTTAATATCATCCTAGAAGTGAATTTTACATTTAAAATATGTTTTCATCCTTGATTTAGAGGATGTATTTGTTTCTTATTGTTGCTGTACAAATTACCAAAAACTTAACCACCAACATCTGTTAGCTTGTTATCTTATGGTGGTATGTATTACTATAAAAACTGGAAACTCTGACAATATTATTACAAATACCAACAGAATCACCCATCCTAAACAGGTTTCATTAGAGTTTCCAGACAAAAACAGACTAGGAAGAAAGGCTTGGCAATCTACTTCCAAAAGTTCGTGAAAACCCATGATTCAAAGGAGAACATTGTCTGAGATCTTAAAACCCAAACTCATTGCCATCAAGTTGGAACGGACTCTTAGCAGACCCTCCAGGGAGTTTTCAGAGACTGTAAATTACCTCCATCACCCAAAGAAAAGTGAATCTACCATAGAATACCAAAAGAATAAACAAATCTGATTTGGAAAAAGTGCAATCAGAGTGCTCCTTAGAGGTAGGGTTGGTGAGACTTCATCACACATACTTTGAATATGTTGTCAGGAGGGTCAATCTTTAGAGAAAGACCTAAAACTTGTATAAATGTATGGACAGTGAAGGAGAGGAAGATCCTCAATTGGTTGGCACAATGGCTGCAATAATGGGTTTGAGCACAGTGTAGGTTGTGTGTGTATAGCACAAATTTTAGGCTGAATATTGCTTTGAGGTTGGCTCTGAGTTGGAGCCAAGTTGATGGCACCTAACAGCACAGTTGAGCATTGTAATGATGATACAGAGCTGGAGAATTGTGTTTTGGGTTTTTGATACATGGAGTCACATGAGTTGGAGTAATCTAGACAACAACTAACAAGTGAAATTTTTTTCTGCTTGATTCTTTTTTATTATTGTTATTATTAATGTCAAGAAAAATTTACAGAGACTTTGGATTTCTATTCATTCATTGTTGCATTTTCCTCCCCTTCCAACCCTCCCCGTCCCCTCCAATACACTCCCCTCTTGGAAAAGTAAAGGAAAAATTCTTTCATTGGTTTACAATCCCTCCCTCCAGGTCCACTCCACTATGCAGCGTTCACTCTGGACTCCCATCATGACAAAAATACCTAATCACATATCCCTTTTAAACAGTTTTCTCCCTCCTCTGTTTCAATGCAGTATACATTATTGAACCCATCTTACTCAGTCTCCCCCCAACCCTGATGTCAGTCTTGTTTTACAACCGTGGCACCATGCAATATTTGTCCTTTTGTAACTGAGATATTTCACTCAGCATAATGTCCTCCAAGGTCATCCATTTTGAATAGTATTGCATGAGTTCCCTGTTTTTCAATGCAGAGTAGTAGTATTCCATTGTGTGAATATACCACAATTTCTCTATCCATTCATTTGTTGATGAGCACTTAGGTTATTTCTAACTCCTTGCTATTGTGAACAAAGTCACATTAAACATGGGTGTGCATATATCTGCTTGGATGTCAGTTATGGTCTCTTTGGGATATATTCCCAGTAGTGGAATTGCTGGGTCAAATGGTATTTCTATTTGCAACTTTTTGAGAAAGCGCCATACCGCTTTCCACAGTGGTTGTACCATTTTACACTTCCACCAACAGTGAATAAAGGTTCCAGTTTCTGCACAACCTCGCCAGCATTTGTTGCTTGCTGTTCTGGTAAATTTTGCTATTCTGACTGGGGTGAGATGATACCTCAGAGTTGTTTTGATTTGCATTTCTCTTAGAGCTAGGGATTTTGAACATTTCTTCATGTGCTTGTTAGGCATCTGAATGTCTTCTTTGGTGAAGTGTCTGTTCATATCCTGTGCCCATTTTTCAACTGGCTTATTTACCTTTATTGTTTTGGTGCTCAAATATTTTATATATTCTACATATAAGTCCCTTATCTGGCATGTCATTACCAAATACTTTTTCCCAGTCTGTGGCTTCCCTTTTTTACCCTGTTGGAGACGTTTTTGGATAGGGTTTTGATTCTTAGAAAGTCCTATTCATCTATTTTATCTTCTCCTGGTTGTAGGATTTTCAGGATACTTGGAAGACTGTTTATGTTAACAAGTGATTTTTAAATAAGACATGCATTATGTTGTGGTTCTAGGCTATCATAAGTCTCACTGAGTTATAAACAAGGCATTGTTGGCAGAGCTGTGTTATTCCCAGAAGCTGGGACAGAATCTGCTTTCTTGCTTTTCTAGGTTTTAAAGGCTACCTGTATTCCTGAAGGAAGCTCCGGTGGCAGAGCCCACGGGAGTTGCTTTGCTGACCCAAAGGCTGTTTAATTTGGTAGTTCAAACCCACTAGAGCCTTTGTAATAGAAACATAGGCAATCTCTTCCCAAGTGATTTATGACCTTGGAAACCTAGGAGAGCTGTGAGTAGGTTCCCACTCCATAGCAATGATTTCTTCATCCCTTAGCTGTGATCTTTCCTCCATCTTCATGAAAAGCCTAATCTTTCTGACCTGCATCACTTTGACATTGACTCTCCTGCCCCGACTTTCTATTTTTAATGACCTTTGTCATTAGGTTGGGCATACCTGGATAGTTCAAAGTAATATACTAGTCTCCTGGTCAGCTGATTGTTGTTGTTGTTGTGTACTGTAGAGTTGAAATTGACCCACAGCTGACCCTCCAGTGGGTTTTCAGAGGCAGTTAAGTGCATGGGAGGAGATTTCCCATCCTTTCCACAGAGCAGCTGATGGCCTCAAACTGTGTGCCCTCAGGATTGCAGTTCAGCTCCTTGCCTCTAGACCACCAGAGTTCCCTGGTCAGCTCATTATTGTTGTTGTTGTTGTTATGTGCAGTTGAATTGCTTGCGACTCATAGCAACCCTGTGTACAAGAGTCCTAAATGCTGCTCTATCCTGTGCCAGCCTCACAGTCTCCGAGACAATCATTCCCACCACCCCAATCACAGAATCTATCCATCTAATCAAAGGTCTTCTTCTCCTGCGCTGTCCCTCCACTCTGCCGAATGTGATGTCCCTCTCCAAGGACCAGTCCCTCCTTGCAACATGCCCAAAGTTTGTCAGACGAAGCTTCAGAATCCTTGACTCCAAGGAGCATTTGTTCTCCTAGCAGTCCATTGTATATTCAACACTCTTCTCCAGCACCACAGCTCAAAGGCATCAATTATCTTTTTATCATCCCTAGTCACTGTCCAAGTCTCCGATGCATAGCACGTAATTGTGAGGACTATAGCCTGGATCAGGTGCACCTTATTCTCCAGCCTGATGTCGTTGTTCTTCAGTAGTCTGGAGAGGTCCCTAACAGCTAACTTTCCCAGTGCAATTTATCTCTTGATTTCCTGGTATCAAGAGTGTTGACTGTGGAGCCAAGTAAACTAAAACTGTTAACTATCTCAATCTCTTCACCATACACACTGATGTTGCCAATAGCCCAGTGGTGAGAATCTTTGTCTTCTTGATGTTGAACTTCAATCCGTATTGAAGGCTGCAGTCCTTGACCTTCTGCAGCAAGCGCTTCAGGTCCTCCTCAGTTTCAGCAAGCAGGGTTGTGTCATCTGCATAACGCAGGTTGTTGATGACTCCTCCAAGCAATCCTGCTGCCCCATTCCTCCTTCTACAGCCCAGCCTCTTGGATGATCTGTTCTGCATACAGATTGAAAAGGTATGGAGACAATACATCCCTGATCAGCCCCCTTATTGATTTTGAACCATGTAGTGTCTCCTTGCTCTGTTCTGACCACTGCCTCTTGGTCGAAGTATAGGTTTCTCATAAGCACAATCAAATGTTCAGGGATTCCCATTCTTCTCAGTCAGCCATAGCTTGTTGTGATCCACACAGTCAAAAGACTTTGCATAGTCAATGAAGCACAGAAAGACATTCCTCTGGTATTTTCTGCTTTCTGCCAAGATCCATCTAACATTAGCTATAATATCCCTAGTACCACGACCTTTTCTAAATCCAGCCTGCACATCTACCAGTTCTTTGTTGACATATTGCTCCAATAGTTTTAGGATAATTTTCAGCAGAATCTTGCTTGCATGTGATATTAATGATTTTGTTCGATAATTTCCCCACTCTGTTGAGTCATCTTTCTTTGGAATGGGAACAAATATTGATTGTTTCCAGTCAGTTGACCTCCAGGCTGTCCTCCAGATTTCTTGTCACAACTTAGTGAGCACATCCAGGGCAGTGTCAGTTTGTTGAAATATGTCAATTGGTATGCCATCAACTCCTGGAGCCTTGTTTTTTTCTAATTCCTTTAGAGCAACTTGAACGTCCTCCTTCATCACCACAGGCTCTTGCTCATATGTTATTTCACGACATTCTTTTATGTCAACCAAATCCTTCTGATACAGTGACTCTGTGTACTCCTTCCATCTTCTTTTAATGCTTCCTGGATAATTTAACATTCTACTCCAAGTATCCTTAAGTATTGCCACCCATGGCTTGAATTTGTTTTTCAGCTCCTCCAGCTTAAGAAACACTGAGCGAGTTTGGCCCTTTGGATTTTCTGACTCCCGCTCTCTGAACATTTCATTATAATATCTTGCTTTGTCTTCCTGAGCTGCCTTTTGAAATTTTCTGTTCAGCTCTTTGGTTTCTTGGTTTCTTCCTTTAACTTTGGCTTTTTGGCGCTCTAATACAATATTCAGAGTCTCATCTAACATCCATTTTGGTCTTTTCTTCTTCTTCAGCCTTTGTAATGATCTTTTGCATTCTTTGTGGACGATTTTTTATATCCTCCCAGAGCTCATTTGGTCTATGCTCATTGGTGCTCAAGGCCTCAAACCTATTCCTGAGATGGTTTTGAAATTCGAGTGGGACAGACTTAAGGTAAAATTTCGGTTCCCATGGATTTAATTTTCCTCAACTTCAGCTTGAACTTGCATATGAGTAGTTGGTGGTCTTTCCCACAATCAGCACCTGGCCTGATTTTCACAGTGGATATTCATCTTCTCCAGCGAGTCTTTCCACAAATGTAATTGATTTGATTCCTATGCATACCATCAGGTGAAATCCATGTGTATAGCCTGCATTTATGTTTCTTATAAAAGGTATTTGCAATGAATAAATCATTGAATGTGCAGAATTTTAGTAACCTTAATTACATCTGCAACCTGAATTTCTTTTGCTTGTAACTATATAGTCACAGGTTCCACAGACTAGATCATTGCCATTTTGGGGAGTTGGCAGGATTATCATTTGCCTTTCGTGTGAGAGAATATGAAGCATCCCACATATGCCCTTAAGCCGAGACTCCCCTAGTCAAGCAGTCCATCAGCAGGGGCAGAGTTCTGGTTGTTGGTATGCACCCACTGTTTGAGAAGCATGCTTCACCTTCCCATGTTCACTCTTCTTCTCATTGCTGAAGTCAAGATGACAAAATAGATCACATGCGGCTAAAACAAGATGCACTGTGCTTTGCTCCTTACACTGATTTTTATCATTTATTTTTCTAGGAAGGAAAAATGAAAAGGCTTGTAAAGGAGCTCCTAGAACCTGTGCTTTGCTCGAAAAATTCCCCGAGACAACAGGATGCAGACGAGGACAGGTACTCACACTGTGCTCAGCACTGGGATGGGTTTACTGGGAATGAGGGAATGCTGATTTTCACAAGTGAATGATTATTTCTCTTGATCCAGTGAATACCTTCTTTTCTCACTTTGTTTTTAATGAAGCAAACTTGCATGTGGTTGACATCAGAATGGAGGGTGGGCAATAAATGTTCAGTGTTTATTGCTTGGTGGAAAATGTGAAAGATTATTTTCAGTTCCCACACAAAGAAAATGAAAAGAAGTTCTGAGTCTTGCAAAGGCTTTAATTCAAATTGACAGTAATTTTGTACTGTCACTTCAATTTAGCAATTCCTTCGCACTTGATAAAAGACTGAATGTTGGAGTGTTACATTTTTTTGTGCAGATCAAGTATTCTGTCATGCACCCGGGGACACACGTGTGGCCACACACAGGACCCACAAATTGCCGGCTCCGAATGCACCTGGGCTTGGTGATCCCCAAGGAAGGATGCAGGATCAGATGTGCTGGCGAAACCAAGTATGTTTCTTCCAATCATTTGCAGCTCATCCATCACCTCTGAGGATTGGTGTCCAGAGACAATAAAGCTGAGTGTAGTTACTTATTCATCTTCCTTTCTAACCAAAATAGACTGCAGGGAGAGGATTTAATCAGAATTCCTTAGTGCCTATGCTTTGCTGGTACTTTCTGCTATTCTGGAAAGACTGTTCAACTCTTAGACTGCCCTTTTTATTAACTCGGCCGCAGCATGCTCACCTGGCCTGCTAGCTCCTTCCCTCTCTCCAGGGCAAGAGAAATGCGTTCAGAGTCAGCTAACCAACCTTGAGCATTTTTACTTATCAGACACTTTGCTATTTGCTTTACAACTTAAATTATTTATAAATACAGGAACTCTGAAGGAAACTCTGGTAATATCTGTGTGTTTACTCTGAAGAAGGCAGCATAGTACAGTAGAAAACAACTAACTTTTACAGAGTACAATTCTGCCACCTAATTCCATCAACCTTAACCTTTACTTTACTTAATCCCTGTTAGGCTCAGGTACTCCTTACTTATAAAATGGACCTTGGGAATGTCTACTGTACAGGATTAACCTATGATTTAAATTAAATATGTGTCCAAGACACATATGCTAGCCTGGGTTGTAGCATCAGTTGGAACATAGTTGATATCAAGGCATTTTCTCTTCTCTCTGCCTCTCTTTTTCCTAATCTGTGTGTTAATTTATCATCCTGAGAACAATCCAGATTCAATCTGGCTTCTGTGCCTATAATTAAGTTACTCACTTTACATGGATCATCCTCCTTTTTCCTTATCCATAAAAAAGCATATGTTGGTCTTACTGCTGTGGGGGGGGGAATTCTTTTCAGGACACTGGCCTCTACCTTCTTTGGATCTTTATTATGTGATATCTCCATATTTCCACAATTGAGCTATAAATTCCTTTAACGTAAACCAAATTGTTGTCTTCCTTTGTTCTCATTGCACATGAGAAGGCCTCAGTGGAAGATGAGGTTCTGGAAGTCTTCCAGGTTATTAATTGGTTACTGCATATACCTGTCCTACACACAGTACAGAACCACAAGGTACTTCGAGAAATTTAAAGAGGAGTAAGGCAGTGGTATTTGTCTGCCAAATATGCCTGTTTGGAACGAATAACTATTCGTTCTCTCGAGTCAAGTATGACTAATGGGAGCAACCTAGTGTGCACAATAGAAGTGCTCCATGGTTCTCAAGGTTGTGACCTTACAAAAGCAGAATTCAATGCATTCTAGATAGATTTGAACTACCAGCCTTGGGCTAATAGTCAAATGCTCAATCATTCACACTTTCCAGGAACTATAAGCAATTCTAATAGAAGATCAGATGTCATGAAAGTCATAAGGAAGGCAAAGATCAAATGCTCCAGATGGGTCAGTGGCAAAGAGTCACCTATAGCTGAGGCTGAGGAACCCTGCTGCAAGTGGTGGGTTTTGAAGATGGGTAGAATTTAAACATTAAACATTGAGAAAGAGGTATTCCAGACTGAAAGAGCTGCATCTACAAAGGCTCAAAACCAAAAATCATAGGCACAGATGGATGAATATTGAGTTGTTTGAGCTTCTAAGAGTGTAGAGTACAGGTAGGAAAGTGAAGAATGGGATAGAAGCTAAAACATAAAAGGTTTGAAATACCAGAGTGTAAGAATAAGACCTCTGCTGGGAAATTATTCTGGCAGCTGTGGGTGAATCAAAATGAAGGGAGATGGGATAGACCATGAACATCAGGCTGACCTAGTGACCCACCCAAAGGGAAGGGAGCTCTGCAGTGAGGATCCTGGACAGAAAAGGAGAGGAAATGCTGGAAATAGCAACAAGACTGACTCAAATGAGTCTTTAGAGTTGGGGGTGGGGCATGGCTAAGGGAGAAGTCCACACTAGTCTGATCGGGGGAGGATGGTAATACCCTAGAAAATACCAGAAACATGGGAGAAATGAGGCACATTCAGGCAGAAGGAAGAGAGAATTCAGGTTTTGTGTATCTTATTTAAGTAGTTCTTGGAGCACACCTGGGGGAATGCCTAGGAGGCAGCTGGAAATGAAAGCCTTGAGCTCAAGAGAGAAAGCTAGAGTTACAGATTTGTGAGTCAGAATGTTCTAGAAGAAGTTAGGGGTAGGTAAGTGATGAAAGGAAGGCAAGCAATCCTCAGATAGGTCTCTAGTCATGAGGTGGTACAAAGAGGAAGACCATGAAGGATATAGGGCAGAAGACAGGTAAGCATTTCTTCTGAAATTAAATGACTCTCACAAAGCCTTTGCGAAACCAGTGGACAGATACTAGCCAATGTTGTTCTTTCTTTGGGTCTTCAGGGTCTCCCTGTTAAAGGAAGAGGGGCAGGGACATAATCGAGGAGGAACTTCAGAGAATATGGAGAGGGAAATGGGATGATGGGAGAGACTCTAGAGATAAGTGAGCGTGAGGAGGTGGAAAAGATGCAGATCATCAGGCCTTAGTGTGATGATAGTTCCAGAAGTATGGTAAGGTTTTTAAACTGTATTCTTTCTTTATTTCCTCTTTTTCTTTTTCTCTTCCTTCTTTTTCTTCTTTCTCTCTTCCATCCCCCTCCTTTTCCCTCTTTCCTTACTTCTCTCCATATATATCCCTCTTTTTCCTTTTCTCTTTCTCTCTCCCTCTCTTTCCTCTCCTCTCCTCCCCTCCCCTCCCCTCCCCTCCCTTCTCCTCCCCTCTCCTTTCTGCTCTCTTTTTCTCTCTTTCTCTGTCTCTCTTTTCCTTCCTTCCTCCCTCCCTCTCTCCTTCGCTCCCTCCCTTCCTCCCCAGGGACTGGCCTCACCAAACAACATGCGCAAAGAACGTTCGCTGGAGTTTCACCATCCTTGCCTCCAAAGAGCACCTTGGTTGCCCTTTTCCCAAGATGCTTATGTTGGTTTACTTGGTAATCCATTAGATAGTTAGTACTCGTCTCCAACACCATAATTCAAAGACAATGATTCTTCTTCTGTCATTCTTGTTTTTGTTGTTATGTGCCATCGAGTCGCTTGCAACTCATAGCGACCCTATGTAGAACAGCCCTAAACTCCACTCTGTCCTGTGCCAATGGCACTGTCTCTGACACTCCCATCCCAATTAACCCAGTCACTGAATCAGTCCACCTCATAGAGGGCCTTACCCTCCTGTGCTGTCCCTCTACCCTCCCAAGCATGATGTCCTTCAACAAGGACTGGTCTCTCCTTACAACATGTCCGAAGTATGTTAGATGAAACCTCAGAATCCGTGCCTCCAAGGAGCCACCTGGTTTAACCCTTTCCAGGATGAATCTGTTTGTTTTCATAGCAGTCCATGCTACATTCAATACTCTTCTCCCGCATCACAGCTCAAAGGCATCAATTCTCCTTCTATCCTCCCTAGTCATTGACCAACTCTCTGATGCATAACAAGTGACTGCAAAGACCATGGCCTATATCAGATGCACCTTAGTCTCCAGAGAGACACCATTGCTCTTCAGTACTTGGGAGAGGTCCCTAACAGCAGACTTTCCCATGGCAATGTGCCTTTTAATTTCCTGGCTACTGGTACCAAGAGTGTTGACTGTGCCAACACTCTAAAGCACACTAAAGCTGTGAACAATCTCAATCTCTTCACCATCCATCCTGATGCTGCCAAATAGTCCAGTGGTGAGAATCTTTGTTTTCTTGACATTGAGCCTCAATCTATATTGGAGGCTGCAGTCCTTGACCCTCTACAGCAAGCGCTTCAGGTCCTCCTCAGTTTCAGCAACCAGGGTTGTGTCATCTGCATAACGCAGACTGTTGATAGATCGTCCACCAATCTTGACCCCACATTTCTCCTCATACAGCCCAGCCTCCGAGATAATCTGTTCTGCATACAGGTTGAGAAGGTATGGAGATAGGACGCATCCCTGGAATACGCCCTTCCCAATTTTAATCATGTAGTGTTCCCTTGCTCTGTTCTGACGACTGCCTCCTGGTCCAAGTATAGGTTTCGCATTAGCACGATCAAGTGTTCTGTGATTCCCATTCTTCTCAGAGTCTGCCACAGTTTGTTATGATCCACACAGTCAAATGCCTTTGCATAGTCAATGAAACACAGATGGACATTCTCTGGTATTCCATGCTTTCAGCTAAGATCCATCTAATATCAGCTACAGTATCCCTAGTACCACGACCCCTTCTAAACCCAGCCTGGACTTCTGGCACTTCTCTGCTGATGTGCTGTTCCAGTTGTTTTTGGATAATCTTCAGTAGAATCTTGCTTGCTTGTGAAATCAATGAGATTATTCTGTAGTTTCCACACTCTGTTAGTTCACCTTTCTTTGAGATGGGAACAAATATAGATCTCTTCCAGTCAGTTGGCCAAGTGGTTGTTCTCCAGATTTCTTGGCACAACTTGTTGAGCACGTCCAGGGCAGCATCTGTTAGCTGAAATATGTCAGTTGGTATACCATCTATTCCTGGGGCCTTACTTTTTGCCATTTCCTCCAAAGCAGCCTGAACTTCTTCTTTCATCACCATAGGCTCTTGCTTATATGTTGTTTCATGAAATTCTTCTGTGTCTGCCAATTCCTTTCGATACAGTGACTCAGTATATTCTTTCCATCTTCTTTTGATACTTCCTGGATCATTCTTAGTTGTTGTCCAACTTTCAGATGCAGAGCAAGCAGTTGTGAAAGGCATGGCTTAGATCAGGTGCACCTTAGTCTTTAAACTGACATCATAGCTCTTTAACACTCTGAAGAGGTTCCTGACAGTGTTGTGCCCCAAATCCAGTTCCCCCCAAGTCACCAAGGAGCCGACACTGATGCAAGGGCAAGAGGGAATTTATTTCAGATTCGAATCCGGGCCACGCTCCAAACGGTGCCAATACATCAGGGAAAATGGCCACGGCCCCAATTCTGGGCTGTCCCGCCTATTTAAAGGGGAAAGCCCGCAAAAACAGGGCGATACAGGATTGGCTGATTCAAAGGAAGGTCGTGAAAACAGGGTGATACAGGATTGGCTGATGTTTGGGTGGGGGCTCTTTTCCCTCTTCCCCCACCGCTTTCAGTTTACTGCTCTAGAGGCTTATATATTTTAACATGACGTATTGGTTACAAAATGGAGTCCCTCATTCCCCTCTTCTTCTGCACCCTAGCTCAATCATGAGCGCTTTCTTCTTCGGTCTCTAGGTAATGGTATTGAGACCGCATAACCATCAACTGGATTGTTCCTATACTTTCTTTAATTAAGTTGAGTTCTGTTAATTGTACAGGGACCCAGGGTTAGGATAAGCATCAGGGCAGTGAGGGGTCCAAGGAGTGGAATAAGCCATTTTCCCCAGGATGTTTTCCACCAGTTAAATAAATCATAGGCTTCTGCCTCAGACAGGCACTTTTTAACAGATTCTTTTAACTCTGACCTTATTTTGGACTATGCCCGATGCATTCACAAAGAAACAATATTCTTCCCCTAGAAACTGGCACGTACCTCCTTTCTCTGCTGTAAGCAAGTCTAGAGCTCGACGGTTTTGTAAGGTCACCCCAGCCAGAGGAGTTATTTGGGTTTGTAAGGCCAGGAGAGAATCTGCTACCTTGTCTATATCCCAGCTAATGTCCATCGAGATTTGTAATAAAAATGGGTGGCTATGCCCAAGCCTCCTGCTCCCAGCCCTATAGTGGTCGCCAGGCTTCCTCCTATGAGCAGAGCTCCAAGTGGAAGAGTTCGCTTTTGGCACCTTGTAGACAGGGTCATGGAGGTCACAGTGGCAGGGCTAAGAACAGTTAGGGGTGGGGTAAGAAACACTGGAGTACAGGGTTGTGTCCAGTTAGCAGGGAGACATTGCATTAAAACAGAGCCATTACAAACAAAGAATATTCAGGGCTTACCACAGATAGGACTTTTATCCTGAAGGCTGGAGGAGTCATTACAGGAGACTTCCACCAACAAAGTGTAGTTAGTAATCACACAGGAGGCATTATTGGACATAAGGATGATTTCATCTGTTAAGGGACCTACTACTAGGGTTGAGTTTTTAGCCCTGGTCCAATTAGAAGTGAGGTTTTGAGTTTCAATCCAAGATCGGGGGACTGGCCAAGCAAAAAAAAAAAAGGGTTTTGGTCTTAGAAGCAGGCAGATCCAGCAAGGGGTATTATTTAGGTCTGCGCTTTAGGCAGAATGTTAAATGGTCCAGGAGGTATCAAAAGAAGATGGAAGGAATATACTGAGTCATTGTATTGAAAGGAATTGGCAGATACAGAAGAATTTAATGAAATAGCATTTGAGCCAGAGCCTATGGTGATGGAGGCAGAAGTTCAAGCTGCTTTGAAGGAAATAGC
>NW_006400042.1:463608-466521 GCF_000299155.1 Elephantulus edwardii | reverse complement strand
TGTAATAATCTGGTGGGAGAAGTCCAGAGGCCGAAGGGCTTGTTGGACTTGTTCTAATAGCTGGTTGGGCCTGTATTCTGGGGTTAACTCTTTGCCCAGAGTTATCAGATTCTGCTTTACCTTTTCTTGAATATGTTGCCTGACTCGGTCCTGAGCTTCCCCACCATCTGACATGCCATCGTGGGTAAGTCGGGAAAAACAGAACGTTTTACCTGGCTGACTAGGGCATCTGGACTATGGCTACTCCCCTGCTTTGCAGTTGCTGTGAAATAGCCTTTTCCTCAATACTGGCACTCTACTACAGCATGAGTGTAGCAGGAGGCACAGACATAGGTTGAAACAGTAAAGTATCTCTCCCCCCTCTATGGGGTTAATGGGGTCTAGCAGTCACTAGGGCAGGGACTACAGTTAACAAAGTCAATGATGCATACAACAAGGATTAGTAATATTAAGTCTTTTGGATACGGAGCTTCAGTGGGTTTGCGGGGTCTTTTGACACTGTCCATCTTGGTGGAAGGTACTCTTCCTGAAGGGCAAAGAGGTCAGCTGGTCATACGTGGGTGTAGTGGATCCAGGTTGCAATGCCGTCTACTCTGAGTGCAGTAGGGGTCACGAGGACTACCACATAAAGCCCCTTCCAGCGTGGTTCCAGGCTTTCTCGCCGATGTTGCTTGATGAACACCCAGTCACCCAGCTGGTATTGGTTAGGTTCTGGCGGTGGTCCAGATTCATATAAGGCCTTTAGTCTGGTCCAGATGGCTCTCTGGGTCTGATGCAGGGCATGAAGGGAACGGACAAGTTTATTATCATCATTATCTAGGTCATTCATTATTTTGGTTTGCAGGCTAGGTACAATAAGAAGGGCTCTTCCAAACATAATTTCAAAAGGGGTTAAACCTAGTTTATATGGGGTGTTATGCACCCGGAAAAGCGCATAGGGAAGGAGAGCCATCCAGTCCCCACCAGTCTCCTTAGTCAATTTTGTCAAGGTCTCTTTTTTGGTTCTATTCATTCTTTCTACTTGTCCTGAACTTTGGGGCCTGTATGCACAATGTAATTTCCAATCTGCCCCAAGCACTGATGCCAGTCCCTGTACTACTTTGGACACAAAAGCTGGTCCATTATCAGACCCTAGCATAGCAGGGAAACCATACCTTGGCAGGAGCTCTTCTAACAACTTCTTAGCCACCATCTGGGCTGTTTCATGTTTGGTGGGGTAGGCCTCTACCCATCCTGAAAATGTGTCTATAAAAAACTAATGAGTAGTTATACCTATACCGACCAGGTTTTATCTCGGTAAAGTCAGTTTCTCAATAGGCCCCCGGTTTTCCCCACGTTGTTGGGTGCCGGGATTAGGTGGATTGGAGATGGCATTTGTCAATTGACAAGCTTTGCATTCAGACACAATGTGGTCAATTTTGGACTGCATGCCCCGAATCTTAACACCTGCTTGTCTGATGAGGTCTTGCATCTTTCTGGTGCCCATGTGGGTTGTCCGGTGTATCTTGGTTAGGAGCTGGTCTCCCAATCTCTCAGGTAATATGACTTTATTGTCAGCAGTGTGCCACCATTTTTGGAGGTATTGAGTCATAGGCAACTGAGTTATCCATTTTAAATCTTCAGGCGTGTAAGTCGGCTCTTCAGGCAGACTTGAGGACCCTGGATCTGGGAGCTTGGAAGCAGCCACGACTGTTGTTTTTAGGGCGGCTTGACAGGCAGTCCTGTCCGTGAGATGGTTGCCCCTAGCAATTGGGGTGTCATTTTTCTGGTGTCCTGGACAGTGGACAATGGCCAGTTTTCTTGGTAAACGTAACCATAAGGCCGCTAACAGAGCAAGAACTTCTTTGTTTTTGATAGTTTTTCCTTCTGCCATCAGTAGCCCCCTTTCCTGATATATTGCCCCATGGATGTGGGCTGTGGCAAAAACATATCAGTATAGATATTGATGTTCTTGTCTTTGCCCAAGGTCAGAGCTTGGGTTAGTGCTACTAATTCAGCACGCTGGGCCGAGGTTCTTGCAGGTAGGGGCCCCGCCCAGATCACTTTAGACTCAGAAACAACCACTGCACCCGCATACCTTTGTCCTTCATGTACAAAGCTGCTTTCATCAGTGAACCAGGTCAGGTGTGCTCCGCATCTGTCAAGGATTGGTCTCTCAGATTGGCACGCTCCCCGTGGACTTGGGCTAGGATGTCAGCACAGTCATAAAGAGGGGCGTTTAAGTCTGGGTCAGGTAGGCGGGTAGCTGGATTAAGGGTGGCCGGTGCCTGGTATATGATTCTGGTGGGATTGAGCAACAGACTCTGGTAGTGGGTGAGCCATGCATTGCTTAGCCATTGATCTGGGGGCTACTTGAGAACCCCCTCGACCGCATGCGGTGTTGTCACATAGAGAGTCTGTCCCAGAGTAATTTTGTCTGTGTCTTTTACTAACAGCACAGTGGCAGCAATGATACGCAGGCAGTTTGGCCACCCAGCCGCTACAGAGTCTAATTTTTTTGAAAAGTAGGCTGTGGGCCTCTTCCGGGGCCCTAACTGTCGCAGCAGCACCCCTTTAGCTATTCTTTTACTTTCATCTATGTAAAGGTGGAAGGGCTTAGTTATGTCTGGGAGCCCCAAAGCAGGGGCTGCTAGCAGTGCCTTCTTCTTTGCAATATGCACATTGGTTTTTGTTCAGGGGCAGCCTACCTCTGCGCTCCAGCTTGTCATCTCCCGAGGCAAGTTGCTGCAGCTGTCTTCTGCGTTCTCCTGGTTCTGCAGTGGCCGCTAAGAGGACCCGAGCCAGATCCCTGGTCTGCCTCTTTTCAGCTTTTATCTGCTTGCCTTCTGCTGTTTCTCTATTGTTATAAACTTTCTCTGCTAGCTCTACCAAATCTGAGTTCCTTTTCTCCTAACCTTTCGACTCTCTGCAACT
>NW_006400042.1:452760-463093 GCF_000299155.1 Elephantulus edwardii | reverse complement strand
TCACTAGTGGCAAAGGGCCAATAATGATACAGCTGGTCTCCATTCGCCTCTACAGGCCCTGCAGCCCGTAAAGGAAGGACTGTAGAGTCTGCTTCGGGTGGGCGGCCTCTTTGAAGGGCTCCTCTAGTAGTTTGTGCAGGGCCAGTAGCCGATACCGATGGAGCCGGGGGCCTGGATGGTGGCTTGGGTGCCGTTGATCCAGGCTCTGGCTGAGGCCCCGGCAGCCTAGGCCCCAGCTGAGGCCCTAGCAGCTGGGGTGGTGGTGGGTAAGGAGGAGGGAAGATAACGTTTTCCTCAGCCCCTCCCTGTAGGCTAGGGTAAAGAGGCGCAGAGGGCTTCAGATTCTTTTTCGACCGGAGTTTTTCTGTTGTGGTCACCATGAGGGTCACCTTCTGTGGAGGAAGAAAAGATTTAAGCCAAGAAGGCAGGTTAGTAACTAAATCCTTCCAGACAGTGATGCAAGGGACCTGATCAGGGTGTCCACCCTGTGGCTGGAAGACAACTTTCTCCATGGCGGTGATGGTTGGAAGGTTGAAAGTCCCTTCCAGCAGCCATCCTACATCAAAGGCCGGCCATTTCGTGCTGCAGAAAGTGGTTGGTTTCCTTTTGCGAACCTCTACTGACAGATTATGGGCTCGCTCTCTAGCCTCCTTAAAATGTCCAAGTACCAGGTCTAGGGGGGTGGAAGTAGTCTGTCCCATTATGTCTGTCAACAGTAAGTAAAGACAAAGGCACAGACAGGCAAATAACAAGCAAAACAGACAAGTTTTCCAGCCTTCCTCTGTAAGCAAGGCTCGAAAGCTGAAACCGGTGAAGAGCGGTGTCTCAGAAAAACCTCAACCGCCTCTTTGGACAGAAGCCTGGCGTGAGGTTCTTTACTCTCACCTAAGCACTCAGTCGTAGGGCTCGGAACATCTTCCAAGCCCCAGCAGTGGTGGTCCCCCAGCGCGTCCGCCTTAGCCACGTTTCACTGCTCCTAATTCAGAAAACAACACTAACAGTTCGGTACAGAACGAAAACACAGATAGACACACTCACCCATCTGGCCAGCAGTTCATCCCTCTGGTTAGGGGTCCTTGGGGTCATGGGGGGATCCTGGTGAGCCCCCAGATGTTGTGCCCCAAATCCAGTTCCCCCCAAGTCACCAAGGAGCCAACACCGATGCAAGAGCAAGAGGGAATTTATTTCAGATTCGAATCCGGGCCGCGCTCCAAACGGTGCCAATACAGCAGGGAAAATGGCCATGGCCCCGATTCTGGGCTGTCCCGTCTATTTAAAGGGGAAAGCCCGCAAAAACAGGGCGATACAGGATTGGCTGATTCAAAGGAAGGGCGCGAAAACAGGGCGATACAGGATTGGCTGATGTTTGGGTAGGGGCGCTTTTCCCCCTTCCTCCACCGCTTTCAGTTTACTGCTCTAGAGGCTTATACATTTTAAACTGATGTATTGGTTACAAAATGGAGTCCCTTAACAGCAGATCTTCCCAAGGCAACTCTGTTGTTTTCCTGACTATTGGTACCAAAGGTGTTGATTATAGATTCAATAAAGATGAAATGATTGACATATTTAATCTTTTCTCCATCTATTATGATGTTACCTCTTGGCTCAGTGGTGAAGATTTTTTTTTTTTATATTGGGATGTAATCCATATTGAGGTCGTACCATTGAATCTCCTGCAGCAGGCATTTCAAGTCTTGATTATTATTAGTGAGCAAGATCATGTCATATGTATAACACAAGTTGTTGATGAATCTTCCTCAGATCTTGATGCTACATTCTTTTTCTTAAAGTCAAACTTCTCAAATGATCTGTTTATCATACAGATTGAATAGGTATGGAGAAAGGACACAGCCCTGATGCAAACCTTTCTTGATTTTAAACTGTGCAGTGTTCCCTTGCTCCATTCAGACAGCAGCTTCTTGGTCTAACTGTAAGTTTCATCTGAGCACAATTCTGCCTAGTCTGGCCTCTGGGCCTTCCGGGCCTGTGCTGTCTAACTGAGACTATCATGGCACGCCCCGTCATATCTGTGCATTTGCTTGTCCTTAGGGTTTGCTCTTGGGATACAATGTTCAGTTAACAGTTTCTTGTATTTAGGAAGCGATTTGCATTTTGCTGCTTTTTATAACATAGTTATGCATATGCATGCTTGTTTATCTTCTGTCCTTATAGTTAGCTTAGGTTAGTGGACTTAAAGAAGAAATTGGAGAGAACGGGAGAAAGCTTAATGCAGCTTTATTAAAGGGGGGAAATGGAGCTCCTGGGTGAGTTTCTCATCCTGGAGAGGCAGAATGGGAAGTCACACTGTGAACTTACTGGGGAGGATTTTTATAAACAGAGTCTTTAGGGAGGGACATTCCATTCTGACACTAGCTCAGCCAGACAAGCAAGGCCATTTGCTCTTCTTATCAGCAGCAGATAAGGCCATCAGCATTTGAGTTCTGAATTCTTCATTCTTCTCTTTGGCCCTCTTTGCCCAGACTAACATCTTAGACTCTTTTTAGTGATAAAACAGGGCGACTCTCTTTCTTTTGGCTATTTACTGCTGAACAGGGGCGATGATCTGGGTGTTCAGAGCCGGAAGTGAGTCAGTCTGGGATTAGTGACCAAGGGAGAATTAAGGTGGTCATCTTCTTTATCCTGTGAAGTAAAAACTTAAAGAGACATGGAATGATTAGTAACAGTATGCTTATGATTACTATTGGTCTTAGAGAAGGAAAATTTAAGTTTGAGATGAGTTTTTGAGTTAATTTGGGAGAAGGCTTGTGGTTGAATTCTCTATAGAGTCTTATTACATCAAAAGTGTTCTCCTGGGTTTAGCTACAGTGTGCTTGTTTATTCTGGCATTGTGTATACAGTTTTCATATTTCACTGCAGAGGGTGTTAGATGCAAGTGGGCTTAGTGTTTTTATCAGGCTTTGGTTTTCAGAAGAGAATGTATTCTTGAATGGTGGAACACTCAATTTGGGCTGATGGAATGGCTTGAGGTGTTTTGGTGCAGTGTAGTCTAGAGAAATTGATTGGTACTGCTGCTAGCAAAGGTCGTTTAAAGAAGCACACAGGAAACAATGGGAAAGGTTGGTTGCCATTTGACTTTGGTTAAGGAATAGTGAGGTGCACGTGCCTTGGATAATTTGGAACCAAGCTGGAGCCTGCATAGTTTGTGGCTCTCCAGAGGCTTGTTGTGTCATTTCTGCTTAGCTTGGAGAATGTCACTGGAGACTTGTAGCTGGGTATTGGCATTTAGAGCATAGGAAATTTGCTTAATGAGGGGACCATGTTTGACTTGAGAAAGGTGGTGTTAATGAGGGTCATCCAAGACTTTAATAGCTGTGGAAGTGGTTAGGGTGACTGCACAGGGCCTACTTCAGTGTGATAGGAGAGGCTTGGGTGCTTGCTGTTTGATGAGAATGGCATTTTTGAAGTGACTTTAGTGGCGTGTTTTCAGAGTAATTGTTTAAGGAGGGAGAGACAAGGCATGATGCCAAAAGAAGGAGCTTGGTGAGCAAGTTAACAGTTTAGCAGAAGTAGTTGGCTGTACATCAGTTGGAAGGAGTTTAGAAAGAAAGGTGAACAGAGGTTGTTCAGATACAGGCTAAGGCAATAGGAAGTACGTTCACTTAAGACTTGTGTAACTTGACAGTCAGTTTAGTAAGATAGGACTTAATGAGTCTGTATATGTGCTTTGTTTTGCCTGAAGACTGGGAGTGATATGGTATGTACAGCTTATAGCAGATATTTAAACTAGATGTTACCTGCTGGGTGTCTTTGGAGATGAATCTAGGACTGTTGTAAGAAGCAGAAAACCCTTGTGAAGGGTGTTCCCAAGGACAAAAAGGAGCAGTTAGAAGGCAGATTAAGCTCATGGAGGAGTGTAAAGAATTAGGGCGATCTAGCAAGTCCTAGGTGCTTTTAGGCCAGAAAGTGAGAGACAGGTTACATACACTTCCAATTTTGCAGAGTTCTTAGAGAATTTTAACATGGAATCAGGGCAGACTCCTAGGTAGAGAGAAACATGAAAGTGGACAGTAAAGAAAGAGTTTGAGTATAAACCCTTGACTATTTGCCATTTCAGTTCTTATGTTTTGAAGGACTGATGGATTGAATGAGCCAAATTTAGGTTACACAATTTGAGATTGCTTTAAATCAGGAGTAATGTTGAGGATGCATGATTTTCAGAGGAGAGCTGTCCCCGGGACAGGTCCCCCAGATTAGGCGTAATGCTGGAGGTTTGTGAGGAGTGCTGTCCCTGGGACAGATCCTCAGATTAGACATAATGCCGGGTGTTTGCGAGTTTGGAGGAGGAGAGCTGTCCTGGGACAGGTCCTGCCTTTTTAATGAGGTAAAAGAGCTGGGCGCCTCAGGGATTGACTGGACCCTCACCTCAGAGGGATGGTTTTTGCAGTTGAGAATTGAAGCCAGTGTTGGATGTATTCAGATTTAAATGGCAAATTGCCTTTGATATTTGGGACCGGAGTAATAGAACCGAGAGGGGGAAAAGGACAAAGCAGAGAAGGAGAAGTTTGGCCTAGTTCAGAGGGTATAAGCCAGACCAAGAAAGAGCTCAGGTAGGTTCTTGCTTTGCTTATGTAGCAATGAGGCCGCAAAAGCCGCTCCCTCTGAGAGAGCAGCTAAGATACTGACATTATTTTTACTAGGGGAGAAGAAAATATTAGGATTTTTCAGGAAAAGTAGGTAGAGCTTCTCTATCTGCTTAGGAGGACATAAGGAAGAAAATAATCAGAAAGTAGATCTCAAGGTCTGTGGCTTGAGAAGACTTGTAGGGGGCGTCTTAAGGTAAGTTTCAGTGCTTTTTAGTGAGGAAAGCAGCTTAGGTATGTAATGGGTGTGAAGGTGGGTTCAAGAGGTTGAGCTAAAACACCAACAGCAATAATTCATTTTTATCAGTGAACAAGTGAAAACGTTTAGAGGCATTTGGCAAAGTAAGAGGTAGGAACTACAGAAGAAGTGTTGGAGTTTGAGAAAGGTTTTGTAAGTAAAGAAAAATTGGGGATCCAGTGTCTGAGGAGACTAATAAATCCGAGAAAGGGGACGATTTGATCAGCAGTTTGAGGAGGCTTGAGGCTTTCAATGGCTATGTCCAGACTTCTAGTAGTGGGAGTTACCTGAAAGCTGATATGTGTGACTGTGAGGAGAGACAGTTGGGCCTTGGAAGGGGATACTCTGTATCTTTTGGAGGCCAAGAAATTTGAGCAGTGTGGGTGTGGGACTGCACACCAAAAGATTATTTATTTATTTAGGATAAGTTTCTAAGAAAGTAGGTAAATAATAATGGTTTTTAAACTTCTGCAGTGTTGTGTGGAGACAGGGAATGAGGTTTAGCCGGAAAAGAAGAGGAGTTCTTTAGAGTAACGAAAACAGGTTGGTAGTGAGAGGTTACAGATGACGCGGAAAGATACTATATGATAGGGTTGACAATGCCTGGTGAGTGATAAGAGACTTGGAGGGAAGACTATTAATCCCTATTACTGAGACCTGGGTAGGGAAAACAGAACCCAAGAAAGAAGGGAGTACTGAACAGGTAGCTCTCGTGCTAACCAGAAAGGAAACTGGTTTGCTTTGGTACCTGAAGGTTACCTTGGGAGCTTAGCAGGAGTGGTGAGGGTTGTTGAACCTGGCCATTTTGAATCTTCTGCAGTTAGGCCTAGAAGGTTGATGGGGACTGGATCTGGTGGAGGGACTGACCTTCTAGGCGCTGAAGGGCAATCAACCTTCCAGTGACCCACTGTCCTACAGATTGGGCAAGACCGTGTTGGAGGTTGAGGGTTTGGGCAACTGCTAGCCCAGTGACCCTCTTTGCCATATCTGAAGCATGCACCAGAGGTAATTGGCTCTTTGAACGAACATTAGTTCTCTGACCCTTCACCTTTGCTGGCCATAAGGCAGCCAGGAGAGCCTGGGCTGGCAGATTGGCTTTCTGTCAGGCATGAGTTTTTTCTGCCAGTTCCTCTCAGTCTTTGGAACTTTAAAGGCCCACCAGGTCTCAGGGTGTTTGGAGGCGGGTGAGGTGTTTGGAGGTAGTTTCTAGCTTTTTCTGTGTGCTGTGGGGTAACAGTGGGAACTTGCTATTCACTTTGGCATTTTTCTCTGCTATGTGAACTTTCCCAAGTGGGATGGGGCAGGAGCTTACTTGACAGGGAAAGTGGGAGCAGAGAGATTTGGCAAATTTACTTGTGTGTTTTTGTTGCTGATGTGATTAGTGGAAGAAGGTGATGGTTTAAGAGAAGGAAGGTGAAGGAAGAGAGTGGATGTAGGAAATTTTTTCTGAACAGGCTGGGGAGAGAGGAGAAGGTGGCAGAACAGGCTGCATATGAGAGAGAATTGGAAAGGGCTTCCTGTGGTGAGGCGATATTTGCATATGACTGAGTTAGGAAAACAGAGGCTGTAAGGGGTTCTTTGTAGGATTAAAGGTGAGTTTACAGCAGAAAGACACAATTTTTGAACACAGAGAGGGACTTTTAATGTTTGTAACTTTTGAAGAGGACATAGGAGGGACTCGGTAGGAGGAGTGAAATAGGAATGCCTGAGTCTGGATTGGTTGGCATAGAAGAGGGCTGGGCAGCTGGAGAACAAAGAGCTTGGTGGGTATAACCCTGGTAACAGATGATGTAAGAGGTAGGATGGGAATGACTGAGTTTGGATTGGTTAGGATGAAAAGGGAGGGTGAAGTTTCAGACAAAGAGATCCAGCTTTGGCGTGAATTTGGGCGGTCTTGAGAGGAGATGCTGGGCAGGGGGGTGATGAAATTGCAACAGAAACAGAAAGTTTCTTTAAGTCCACTGGCAGAAAGTGTTTAGATGCCGAACTAAAGGTTTTATTCTTAGGCCACTGAGAGTTATTACTTAGCTGGTATTGTGGCCTCTCAGTTACAGAAAAAGGATCTTGAGGCAGAGGTCTTCAGCTAGACTCAAGTGTGAGAGACTTGAGAGAAGGCAGTTCAAGAGACCGTCTCTTGAAAGCTTGGATAGACATTGGCTTCCCATGGTTCCCAGATCTGTGGGTGAGGCAACCGGAATTCCAGAGCATCCTCTGGAAACCGGGAGTCTCACGAACTCTTACGAGTTGAGAGTGGCTATAGACAGCTTGAGCATCCTCAGAGCCTTCCAACACAGATCTGTGTTTTTTGTGGGTATGTGGGATGGAAGGCCAATGGAACAGATCTGGGTTCTCATGGGAGTTCACAATGTTTGGACTGGAAAGCTTAAAAGCTTTGGAACAGAGGAATAAAGGCTCAATATGCCTAGAAATCAATTGAGTCTAGCTTTAGGAGCCTCCAGGAGAAGGAGAGGGAGAATGCAGAGATCAGAAAGACAAAAGGGGCAGAGATCTGGCCAGCAGCTGCCCACATAGAGCACAGGGGAGAGGTAGAGCAGCAGAACTTTACCATTCGAGCATCTCGAGCATCTCCACACTGCACAGACTGGTTCAGGAGAGAGTAAGGGGCGCCAGCACTCGCCTTAAGGTGGAGGCGCAGCACCTTAACTCATCTCCTCGGTTTTGCAGCACCATATGTTAGGTTAGGTTAGTAGACTTAAAGAAGGTTTCAGAGAGAATGGGAGAAAGCTTAATGCAGCTTTATTAAAGGGGGGGAAAGGGAGCTCCCGGGTCAGTTCCTCATCCTGGAGAGGCAGAATGGGAAGTCACACTGTGAACTTACTGGGGAGGATTTTTATAAACAGTCTTTAGGGAGGGACATTCCATTCTGACACTAGCTCAGCCAGACAAGCAAGGCCATTTGCTCTTCTTATCAGCAGCAGATAAGGCCATCAGCATTTGAGTTCTGAATTCTTCATTCTTCTCTTTGGCCCTCTTTGCCCAGACTAACACTTATGTGTATAGTGCTTATCTCTCAGTTGCTATATTAACACAGAGCTCCTAGATTGAGACAGACTACATCCATCCTGTGTAATTAGAGTATTAACAAATCCATTTTACAGCAGAAGGGACTGCAGTATAAAGATGCTAAGTAACTTTGCCCAAGGTTTTCTCAGCTTAGTAATTGTTGATATTGGAACTGGGATTTTTATCCTTGATAGATTGCCATGATATTCTATGCTTCTAACTATAACCCATAGTTGAGCAATATATAGACTTTTACTTAGGTTTTTGTGATTTTCATTTATAGCTGGGCTACACATAGAGCAGCTGAGAGTTCCTTGTTTCTGTCTTGCAGGCAGACCGTGCTTTATGACCTTAAATTGAGCTCTTTACTGATCCTGATCCTGAGTTATATGACCTTAGGTCAGTGGAGAGTGGGTGAGCGACAGAGGGAGCCTAGGGTAGCTCTAGAGTGAGATTCATTCTTTCTAGTCTCCACAAGGAAGAAGGGAGGAGGGCCTTCTTTAATGTGGAGGGGACTTGCTGGCAGACTACAGTGACTGCAGCTTCCTTGAAAGGTGGCCTTTCTGTCTGCACATCAGCCATTTCAATGCTGGACCAGACCTGCATATGGCCAGGAAGGCACTTATTAACTTTGTATCACTTACTCTCAGGATGGAAGAAGGAAATAGCAGGCAGGCCCTGCCTACTTCCTCTCTTTACTATTGTTGTTAGGTGCCATCAGCAGTCCTGTAAACAACAGATCAGAAGCTTGTCCTTTCTTATGCAATCCTCACAATCTCCACCTTATTCAAGCTCATTGTTACCTCACTGGCTCAGCCCAACTCCTTGAGGGTGGTCCTCTCCTTTGCTTACCCCCTGCCTTTCCCAACATGATGTATTTTTCCAAGGAATAGCCCCTCCTTACAACATGTTCGAGTTATGTAAAGTTTCACCATCCTTGCCTCTAAGGGATACCCTGATTACGCTTCCTCCAATACAGATTTGTTTATAGTCCATGGGATATTCTGTTGCTGTAGAAATCATGTTCTTTTCCCATATACTTCAGTTGTTTTATGTTTTCATTAATATCTCAAATTCCAATTATGAAGATTATGAAATAGTAACAGTAAGAGAATGACTCCATTTTTCTTAATCTGCCTTGAATCATTGTTCCTAGACAACATTTGTCTTGTTTTCTTGAAATGTCCAGAAAGATAAAAAAGAAGAGTCATAGTTTTTTAATCACTTCTACAAGTGGCAGATTAACAAATAATTTAGAACCCAATGTATTCTTTCTTCAATCTTTCTTTGCTAGTTTTCCAGAAATCCTAGCTCTCTGTTTGACAGGAAGTGCTCAGTGCCTGTGTGAATTGTGATGTGACTTCCCACAGGTCATGCGCAGCCTGCCTGCCTGCTGCTGGAGAACCCACATGCCGTTTTTTAACTAGATGGGATGTTTTCCTGAGGTTGGTTTGTTACTGAGTGGTAGCATTTTGGTTTCTGTCTTCTCTCACCTGTGAAATTTAGTGAATTAAAAACATTAACAGAGAGAATAATAAAAACATTGAGATTCTTAACCCCTGTCTCGTTAGCACAATATGTGCTCAAGGTTTGTTGTACACACAGCCCATTCTCTAATAGGTTCACCTTCAGTGGAGTGACAGTTCCTGTCCTGAGAAAGGACTGTGCTCTAGAAATGTATCTGGTAAGTGAAAGTGAAGAAGCAGGAAAGCATTATTCTGTGGCAACAACAGATGATGCAAAGCTCCTGGGCTAGCCTCCCAAACCCTTCTTAATTGATAATCTTTTTCAATAGGACTCTAGAACCAGTACCATGGAGTCAGTCATCATCTGTTTCTGAAAGATCAGACCTGGAAAACGGAACATTTAGAGTACTTATGATTTGGAATTAATGGCAACTAATTTGATTTGAAATTGACAGCCTAGTAGATAAGAAGTTGTCCTGCCACCCCAAAGGGCATGCAGTTCAAAACCACCAGCCTCTGAAAATCCACTGGAAAGTCAGCTATGAGTAGGTTCCAATTTGGCAGCATAGAACAACAAAAACAACAGAACCAGTAACTGTTTATAATACTGTTCCATGGGGAATAAAATAACTTTAGATTTCTGGTTAAGATCTCTGAAGTCACACAATCTGGAGTCAAATCTTATCTTACTTCTTCCTAACAGTATAACTTTATACAGCTTGCATTACCTTGCTCAGTCTTAATGCCCTCATTTGTAAAATGGGAAGGGTAATATGTATGTCTTTGTGTGGTTTTAAGTATTAAAATAATCATACAAACTGCAC
This sequence comes from Elephantulus edwardii, assembly GCF_000299155.1. Lineage (NCBI taxonomy): Eukaryota > Metazoa > Chordata > Mammalia > Macroscelidea > Macroscelididae > Elephantulus > Elephantulus edwardii. The sequence continues at coordinate 452,940 of NW_006400042.1, read as the reverse complement.
GCAGCTATGTATTTAGATAGAGCCAGTAAACCACTTGTTATCAGTCTGTTTCCAACTCCCAAGAACCGCATGCATGTCAGGATAGAACTGTGCTGCTTGGGTTTCTAATGACTACATTTTCAGAAGGAGATTTCCAGGACTTTTTTTTTTTTAATTAATTTATTTATTTTTCATTTCAAT
>NW_006400042.1:449431-452554 GCF_000299155.1 Elephantulus edwardii | reverse complement strand
ATAAACATAATGCCCTAAAATATAATACTTTTAAACTATACTCTCCCTCATAGATTTCAGTGCGGTAAACATAATTTATCCAGTTTCCAGGACATTTTTTGAAGGCACCTTTTGGTGGACCAGATTCTCCATTCCTTTGGTTAGAACCCAAGCATGTGAACTATTTGCAACACACACATGGTCCATTTACAATGTACTGTGTGGAAAATATCCTCAGTCATTTTGAGTTCTTATTGTTCTCTTCAGTCACTCACTGTTACGGAAATGGGGACTTCTATTTCTTCCTTTCCAAAGGTAAAATTTAATCCCTTGGAACCTAAAAAACAACTCCATAAGTAGAGTAACCTGGACCATGAGAGTGGGACTTTACAGAAAGAGGAAAGTGGAGCATGACAGGGAGTGAAGAGGGAGGCTGAAGTGCAGATTGGGCCATGCTTTGGTAGTTCTGGGCTTCAGGAGATCTTGAAGAAGAAGCAATACAGGATAATAGTTGAGAGTTTCCCCATCCTCCTCTTTGCCCGTTTCTTCTACATCATACCACTTTGGCACTAAAGGATGACAAGAACTTGTGACCCCTGAGTTTTTCTCTTCTCTTCCCGTGCATTTCCCTTCTGTTTATCCTCCACCACTGTGTTGCAGAACCATTTAGTTTTTTCCCTCTTGAAAACCAAATCTAAGGCATTTGGTACTGACAGTTGTCCCAGAGGAACAAAATTGATGATAAAGATGAGTTTTCTGAATTGATTCTCAAGTCTGGCAAGTCTGAAAGATGCTGATGATTTTGCCTCCAGCAGTAAAGAAGACACTGTTGATCCATATCTCGAGGTACCAGTCTGAACATGCAGAATATCACCACCAGTGAATCATATATTTGTGAGAAAATCAGCTCTAACGATAATGTAATTGGTTCTTTTTTACAATTTTGTCAGAATGAAAAGTATGAGGAAACTAATTGCTTGGACCTACTTTTGCTAAACACAGTGGTGAGAGGATGGGACAAGTTCAGAGCTTAGACCTTTCCATGCAAGATGTAAAAGTTTCCTTTTAAAAGTGACTCTTAAAATGCCCCCAACCAAACCCAGAGTTTTATCCTTACAATGACTAAATTAAAGCATCAATTAAATAGCGAGGCTCTAAATTTAAAGTGATGGTATTGATATTGAAGAAATGAAATCCCAAAACTTGGGATGAGGTCATAAGGAAGAATAGAAATCCAAAAGTCTGGGAAAATTGAACCCATAAAATTACTGATGCTGACAGAACCAACACTCTTATTGAAGAATTTCCTTTTCTGAAGAGATAAAACCATCTTTGCCTAAGGGAGTTCTGGTTATGTAATCTGTAGGGAGCTGTGTTATTACCTCAAAGACTAGCAGTTTAAATCTACCAGTGACTTCACTGGAGTGAAGAAAGATAAACAATCTTCCATGTGATATACAGTCCCAGTGAAAGGCCAGCTATAAGTCTCTTCCAACTCTGAAGCACGCTCCCCAGAAAACCATTATCCTTTGCACCCCCATTTGATGAGATTAACTCAGTTCATCTAGAAAGCAGGGGGTAATGTGGAAATGGCCTTGACCGTGTCAGAGATCCCATTTATGGTGCAGGACAAGGAAAGGTTCCAATTTGTTGTTCACAGGGTTGCTGTGACTTGTGATTCCCTCACAGCACTTAACAATACACCACAATATCCAAAGCAGAGTATTTGTTTGAACTGTCTTCTGAGGTGGCACTTGTGCATGATCCACTCCTTTCACTTTTGCTTCTAGAGCTATAATTAGTTATACTTATTTCTCAGAAAGCCCCAAGAGGTGAAGTACAAAGTGTAACTGAGGTAGAAGTATGGTAGACTCCAAAAGAGCAGCTTGGTTTTACTAATATGTAGAGTACACATTTGAGAATATGGGTGAGAATGGCTATTAAGGAAATATGATAATGGAACAAGGAATGTAACCTAGGATCAGCTTGATCTGGGCCAACTAGCCCCAGATTCTTTTCCAATGTGTCAACTCAGGAGGTTAGGAAAAAAACCTAAGCATGGATTGAGTGATGGTTAACACTAAGACAAATTGAAATACTCGTATACTGTAGAAAAAGTCACTCAAGCCTTAAGGACATTGGCATGTTATGAATTAATTTATCAAATTAGACCTACAAAGTCACTCATTAAATGCCCAGAGGACACACCTTTTTACCATAATGGTGAGGATGTTTGTTTACTTCATATAGAGATATAATCCATACAGAAGGCTGTAGTCTTCATTCTTTGTTTTTCATTGGCATTTCAAGTTCTCTTCACTTTGAGTAAGCAAGATTATGCTATCTGCATATTGCAGATGAGTTTTCTTCCAATCTGATGTCACTTTCTTTGTCCTGTAGTTCAGCTTCTCAGATTATTTTCTCAACATACAGATTAAGTAGGAATGATGAAAGGTTACAATCCTTAAATACACCTTTCCTGATTTTAAACCATACAGTATCTCTTTGTTTTGTTCAAATGATTGCCCCTTGGTCTCTGTACATGTTTCTCATGAGCATAATCAAGTTTTCTGGAATTCTCTTTCTTCCCAATGTTATCCATAATTTGTTATGAGCCACACAGCCAAATGCCTTTGGTACAATACAGACTCTACTTTGAGGTGGCGACTTTTTTCCAGTTGTGTTTTTATTACCTGCCTATTTAAGACACTCATCTTCCAGCTCTGTATCAGATAATGTTCTTTGCTATCCATTAGCTGATTTTTTTCAGACATATATCACCAGTTTGTCTTCATTGTTGTGGTGTTGTTATGTGCCGTCGAGTTGCTTGCAACTCATAGCGACCCTATATACAACAGTCCTAAACTCTGCTCTGTCCTGTGCCAATTGTACTGTCTCCGACACTCCCATCCCGATTATCCCAGGCACTGAATCAGTCCACCTCATAGAGGGCTTTCCCCTCCTGCGCTGTCCCTCCACCCTCCCAAGCATGATGTCCTTCTCCAAGGACCTGTCTCTCCTCACAAGATGTCCAAAGTATATTAGATGGAGCCTCAGAAATCCTTGCCTCCAAGGAGCCACCCGGTTTAACCCTTTCCAGGACAAATCTGTTTGTTTTCCTAGCAGTCCATGGTATTCTCAATA
>NW_006400042.1:445466-449331 GCF_000299155.1 Elephantulus edwardii | reverse complement strand
GGTTTTCAGAGGCCTGCTATTTCAGAAGTGGGTGGCCAATCCTTCTTCCTAGTCTCTCTTAATCTGAATGTTCAGATTTAGAGGAGTATCTGACAGACAGGCAATTTGTGGAGCAGTGAAACATAAATCTCTTATTGTGGAGTTAAGCATTAGTTACAGTGTTGACCCCACCCTTAGCCCAGTGCCTTGACCCACTTACTTCCCAGATCCACCCTGCACCAGGATAACCCTTCACATCTGCCAAGTCCCTTCAGAAAATATCTTCCATTGTCCAACCCATGATATGACAGCTTGTTTCTTAATCTTTCTTGGCTTCTGTGATTCCAAACACGTCGACTGCTGACATTTTTTTTTCTTTTGTCCAGTGTCTCTTAAGTTTAGTTGTGCTGTCTCCAAGGGAAGGTAACGTGTCCTGTAGAACTCCTATGTAGATTATGGTATGAAGTTCAAATCCACTAGCTGCTGTGGGGGAGGACAATCTTCTGCCATGTGAAGTCTTCTCCCATGCGATTAAACTGTCTCTGAAAACACACTAGAATGTCAGCTATGAGTTGGTTCCAACTCAATGGTACATAACAACAATTGATTATTATTTATTATTTTCCTAGTAGTTCACACATTAAAATCTAAATAGTTTTTTTAAGAAAACTATAATTATACCTTAGTAATTTGAAATTGAGCTGTCATTTTCTATCCTATAATTTTAATTTTTGCTAATCCAGCATATAAAATGCCAAATGCTTAAATAGAATTTTAATGTCAAAAGAAAATTTCCTCGTGAAATATTAATTTAAAAATATAATTTAGCATTCATATCTGCTGTTCATAGGGTCACTGTGAGTCATGCTCTACTCTGCAGCACGTAATAACAGCTTAGTATCTATTTTAAAAGAGAACATTAGCATGGAAAACAAAATGTCATTGGATTTGAAAGCCATTACCTCTTCTTGATTGCTTGACTTAAACTAAGACTATAATTAGACTTTAGTCTCTCTCCAAATATCTTGTGGGGTAGCATTGGGGACCTCAAAGGTGTTTTACCAAATTAATTAAATATGTTCCTTAAATATCCCATCTGCATAGCAGATAATACTAAATATATAAATAAAATTAATTACCTATCTGCCCCTTTTCCTCAGCTGGAATATTACCTAGAAAGCACTTAATTTAGTTACCCATCTCCTAAACACAAGATTCAAACTCATAGACTCCCTTTCTCCCATAAACTGGTACTTGAACAAATGGAATGAGTGGAAAGGAGAATCCATTAGAGAAGTACAGGCACCCAGCCAAGTATGCCACGAGGAAGCCAGAAGCCTGAGACACACCACTGCTCACAGCTCTAACCCAGTATGTCTGAAAGGTCAGAGGAGAAGGAGGCCCTCTTTACAAGTCGTCATTGTGCAAATCAAAAGGAGTGAGCTGCAGAGCAAACAATTTATGCCTATAGCTGCACAAACTCTGTTAGCAAGAGGGGACAGTCTTTAGAAATTGTTGTCATGCTGCGAAAGATCAAAGGTCATTGAAAGAGAACACAACTCTCAACAAGATGGATTGACATGGGACAGCAACAATGGGCTTGGGTATGGCAGAGAGCGTGAAGAAAGTGCAGGTTAGAGCCAAGTGCACATGTATTGGCCCGAAGGTAATTTGGAGTTGTAGTTGACTCTGCAGCATCTAGCAGCAATATGACCTGCTATCAACATTCTCTCATCTCTAATCTCCTATTGCTGGTATATCTTTATAGTGTTGGACAGTGAGAAATTATTTTCCTAGTAAGAATCTTGATATTATTTTTTTAATTATCAAGAAAAGAATAAGTTCTGACTTGAGGTTCCATTTATTTGTTAATGTTTCAATGTTTATCAGTCCTCAGGCACTGAGGTCCCTGGGTACCACAGGCAGCTCGGGCTAGATCACATAAGGAATAGTTGGGGCACTTTGGGAGAAAAACCTGTCTCTTTGCGTCTGGAGGTTACAGCCAAGCAAGCCCTGGGGAGCAGTGTACTCTGTAACAGCTGGGCTTGCCAGAAGTCAGGAGCAACTCAACAGCAACAAGGGTTTTGGTTCGTTTTCTCTTTTACCTGAACCATTCAGGGCTGTGCTCACAAGCCTTGTTTTCTGTTCTAGGACTTGGGAAGAAGGCAGAGTGCTCATCTTTGACGACTCGTTTGAACATGAGGTGTGGCAGGATGCCTCATCTTTCCGGCTGATTTTCATCGTGGATGTGTGGCACCCAGAGCTGACACCCCAGCAGAGGCGCACCCTTCCTGCAATTTAGTCTGACTTGCAGACTCATGATGTACTGGGGAGAAGCTGCTTTGCTGGATCTCTCTTCTTTGGTGCCAGGAGAGAAATTTGACCACCACAGCTCTGAAGTCCCTTTATTTGCTGCCTGAAGAACACTATGCCTCTTCCTAGGATTAGACAACATTAAAGGGAATTGTTGCCTAGCTCCAGTTTATATAGAAAGTACCCAGCTGCATTTCAGCCCTGCCAGCACTGGTGCAATGGTTTATTTAAGGCAGCATCCACCTTACCACCCAAGACATTTTTTACTTAGAAGCGGTCTAAATTGTTATACAATGAATATATGTAGAAACTGTGAATGGAGGGCTGGAGTTTGTCATTTTTCTATGCAATTCTATCTTTGTAGAGTAACTAGACTATTTTATCATCATGTACCACTATTTTTTTTTTGTTGATTGTAATGACAAGCTGTGGATAGGCTTTATCGCCACCTGTTTAATAGTAAATTTCCTGGTAAGTAGACCTCTGTCTTTTAATTGTTTTTAGTAAAAGACATTGAGATGTGAGAAGCCACTTTTATTTCCTCATATGAAGGGCAAAGAGGCCATTATACCCATGTCTGAACTGCCCTGCCCCCTACCCATTGAGTCTGTTTTACTTTATTGTCTTTTTTAAGCTTGAATATCTTCATTAGGTTTTCCCCTCACTATGCCAAGGAGCAGATATAGTGCCAGAAGCTCTTAATCATGGAAATAATTAAGCTATAAAAATACCAAATGGTTTTTTTTATAAGTAAAATTTTCCTCTGAGGATCAGGTAGATAGGGAGCAGCTGCAAGTGTTCCTGGTCCCTGGCCTCTCTGTGATTTATCAGTCCCTGAATGCAGAGTGCCACTTTCTGCTGTGGATAAATGTAAGTGACAGGTAGAATGTCCCTTTGAGCCTTTCAGAGGATTTCTCATCACAATTTTGCAGTGTTAAGGATGGCCAAGTAGAACAAGAAGAGGATTAGTATCTCTGTCACGGGTGCAGGAAAGATTTCAATTCTTTGAAAGAGTTTGAAAGACCCTTCCATCTCTCTCGCTTCAGAAATGTCTGTCATTTAATTATTGACACTTTGAAGTAAGAATTATTATCCATAGGTTAGTTTTATTATTACCCACGTCGTAGAAAAAAAAACAATTGAAAAATGGTTTGTCTACTCATTCCAACAATAATCAAGCTGTTAATTTAGTAAAATATGAATGCATTACATTTTATCTTTTTAGCAAAATCTAACTAGGCATGTTGGCCATAAGACTGTAATGATATTCATGCACTGAATTCTAAACTCATATGAACAAAAATGCCGAAGAAATGTAAAGATAACCAAGTTTCACTCACAAGTGAAGACACATTTGTACCTTCTTTTCTATCCAAGGACAAATCTAGAGCCTTTCTTTCTCTTCTTTAAAAATTATCACAAGAGTCCAGAATTAACGTTGCACAGTGGAGTGTACTCGGGATGGCGAGGGAGGTTGCGGGGGAATTGTATACTAATGAAAGAATTTTTCTTTTACTTTTCAAAGAGAGGAGCGAACTGGGGGGAGGGGTGGGCAGGGAGAAAAGTGCAACAA
>NW_006400042.1:443089-445366 GCF_000299155.1 Elephantulus edwardii | reverse complement strand
GGCCAACTGACTGGAAGAGATCTAAATTTGTTCCTATCCCAAAGAAAGGTGACCCAACAGAATGTGGAAACTACAGAACAATCTCACTGATTTCACATTTTTCTTCATAGTCTGGCGAAATGAAATATGTCCACCATGGGTGACACTGCTGATATTTGAAATACTGATGTCACAGCTTCCAGCATCACAGCACCTCTCTAGCAAATGACAGATAAGTGGGGAACTGTAATGTTATTAAAACTGATGTTAAACCTATGACTGAATTATACTCACTAAATCGCCTTCACAGGCTCGTGGGAAGCTCTCCTTGCCAGAAGGCAGGAGCGTGGTGGTGGGGAGTGCAGGAATCGTGGCAAGCTTTGGAGTGGACTGCTTTTCTGGGAATGTGTTTGACGTGCAGGTTTGCTCTGTCCCTGGAGTGAGGCTAGCCATCCTGGGCCTAGGGTTTGAACCAGGAGGCGGCCTTAAGCCCAAAGGGCCCTCGGGAGGTTCAAATTGTCTTCCTGTCAAACATTCTTGTAGGTGGTATAGCACTGGTCTGTGCGTTGTTGTACAGAGGTAACTCGTGGTTGGTGTGATGCTGAAGCCTGTGACAGTGATGTGCCAATCGTGGTAATGGGCACCCATGGTGGACAGTGTTGGCTGGAGCTTCCCGACTAAATCAAGCCTGGAAGCAGGAGCGGCATCCACTTCCAAAATGGCTTACCTCTGGAAACTCTTATGTACGAACAATGCTCAGGCTGTTCGTTCATAGGGTCGTTATGAGTCGTCTACAACTCGACGCCATTAAACAACAATAACAATGATGACGACCAAGAGAGAGCTACGTTGGCCTAGTGGAAGGAAGCTGTGCAACCAAGCCGAAGGTGGGTGTTTGTCATCTGTGGCCCTCGGCCAGGTTCAAATTGTCTTTCTGTCAAACATTCTTGTAGGTGGTATAGTACTGGTCTGTGCATTGCTGTACAGAGGTAACTCCTGGTCTGTGCATTGCTGTACAGAGGTAACTCGTGGTTGCTGTGATGCTGAAGCCTGTGACGGTGATGTGCCAATCGTGGTAATGGGCACCCATTGTGGACAGTGTTGGCTGGAGCTTCCCGACTAAATCAAGCCTGGAAGCAGGAGCGGCATCCACTTCCAAAATGGCTTGCCTCTGGAAACTCTATGTACGAACAGTGCTCAGGCTGTTCGTTCATAGGGTCGCTATGAGTCGTCTACGACTCGACGGCATTAAACAACAACAACAACAAATATGTACTGTCTCCATTATATTACATTAATTATAATAGCTTGATAAATCATAGGATTATTTAATATTGCTCTATTTTATGGTCACATATTCTTATATTTTTTAAAAAGAAAAACTGTAGCGAATCCTTCTTTTCTATAAGCGTAAAATAAAATCCAGCATGAGATACCAGCCCTCAAAGAATGAGATAGTGACCTTCAGACCACCCTTGAAGGCTTCCGCAAAGAAAGCTTTACTCCAGAAGGTTCTTTCCTTGTCATCATTTGACTTTAAGTTCACAAATCAAGTAGCTTGACAAACTGTTTATGTCCCAATATTGTCTTTGTTTTAGATGAGAAGTACTATGAAGACCCTTGACACCTTTATACTTTTGTCCCTTTCTGTTCTTAGCATCTCCCAGTCATGGGATATATCTCTAGTTTGTCCCTGGAGTCACTTTGACTTTTGCCCTTTTAGGACGCTGTAATGGCATAGTCCTTATGGAATGCTTGTACTCCTAACAAAGGTGGTGCCTTTCTGGTGGTTTGAATCCACCATTGGTTCTAAGAAAGGTAGAAAGCTTGTCTCCTCCCATGCAGTTTGCATCCTGTGAAAACCCAGTAGAGGGTCAGCTATGAGTTGGTTTCCACTCAGCACCAATATGTTCATTCTTTGAGTTTTTTAACCCTTCAGGTCATAGGGTTGCTACTCTTTCACTTATTCTGATGTTTATAACTGAATTTTGTTGTTGAGTACCATTGAGTCAAAACCAATCCATAACTGACCCTCCAGCAAGTTTTCAGAGACATGAAATTACACAGAAGGAAATAACACATCTTTCTCCCATTGATTCAAGACTCGTGCCTTGAGTTGGCAGCTCAGCTCTTTACCACTAGGCCACCAGAGCTCACTTATAACTAAATAACTAAATTTATTTTTTAATATTTAGAAGAAATGAAAAACAAGGAACTCATGCAATATTATTCAAAATGGGTGACCCTGGAGGACATTATGCTGAGTGAGGTATCTCAGTCACAAAGGGACAAATGCTA
>NW_006400042.1:429360-436929 GCF_000299155.1 Elephantulus edwardii | reverse complement strand
GCATATATTTGAATGATAGTGGTATTCACTGGACTTCCTTGTATGCGTATAGATATTATCCTGTCACTGACAATATTGTACTTCAAGATAGATCTAGCAGTGACTACTCTGGAGTAGTAGTTAGAATCCACAGTACATTTAAAAAATAGTTCACTATGACCAAGTGGGATTCATAACATGTATACAAGTTGGATGGTTCAACATACGAAAAGCAATCAGTGTAATTCATCCCATTAACAAAGCAAAGAACAAGAACTACATGATCGTATCATTTGATGCCGAAAAAGGGGAAAAAAATTGTTAATAACTTAATCTGATAAGGGACTCATATCTAAAATGTATAGAAGACTCCAGCACCTAAACAACAATGAAGAGAGGATAACAACACAATTGCAGAATTGGCACAGAATATAGTTACTTCACCAAACAAAGACATTCAGATGGCAAACAAATACATGAAGAAATGTTCAAAATTCCTACCTATCAAAGAGATGCAAATAAAAACAACTATATCATCTCATTCTAGCAACAATAGCAAAGTTCAACCAAGTAGCAAACAATAAATACTGGTGAGGTTGTGGAGAGTTTAGAACCCTTATTCACTGCTGGTGAGAATGTACAATAGTTCAATCACTATAAAAGGTGGTGTGGAGCTTTCTAAAAAACTTGGAAATAGAAATACCATTTGACCCATTATTGAGATTATACCCTAAAGAAACAAAACCTCCATCCAAACAGATATATGCACACCCATGTTTATTGTTGCATTAAATAGCAAAGAGGTGAAAGCAACCCAAGTGCCCATCAATAAACAAATCGATAGGAAAACGATGGTATATTCCTGCGATGGAATACTATGCAGCACTGAAAAATATATCCCAGTCACAAAAGGACAAATACTGCATAGTACTACTGTTATAAAGCCGGTCTGCCATGGGAAATTGGGAGGCAAATAGGGTAAGAGTGGATAGATAATGAACATTGTATTAGAACAGATAATGGAAAAGACTGTTTAAAAGGAATATATGATTAGACATTCATACAACAATAGCCCAGAATAAGAGGTGTATTGCTGAGGGCTGGGGCGGGAGGGGATGATTGTGGAACAATGAATGAATGATTCCTCACTTTTCTGTAAACTTTCATTAAAATCACAATTAAAATTAAAAATGCACTAGCAAAAAGAGGAAAAAGAAAAAAACTGAAATGGATGATGGAAGAGACTCTAAAAATTGCACTACAGCATTGAGAAGCCAAAGAGAAAATATGCTGAAGTAAAAGAGTTGAACAGAAGATTTTAAAGGGAAGCTTGAGGAAACAAAGCAAAATATTATAATGGAATGTGCAGAGAGCTGGAATTGGAGAATTAAAAAGGAAGAACTTGCTCTCCATTTCTCAAGCTATGAAAGCTGAAAACCAAATATAAGTCTCAAGTTGTAATATTTAACACGAAAGCATCAAAAGAAGCTGGACAGAATATTCACAATTACAGTATTAAAAAGAACTGACCGACACTGTAAAATTTCAGGAAGTACCATATGAGCTATACTTGGACCAGGAGGCAGTCGTCAGAACAGAACAAGGAAACACTGCATGGTTGAAAATTGGGAAGGGTTTTCGCTAGGGATGTATGCTATCTCCATACCTTTTCAACCTATATGCAGAACAGATTATCCAAGAGGCTGCGCTGTATGAGAAGTGTGGCATCAGGATTGGTGGAAGATTCATCAATAATCTGCGTTATGCAGATGAAAAAACCCTGCTTGCTGAAACTGTGGAGTACCTAAGCACTTGCAGCAGAAGGTCAAAGACTGCAGCCTTAAATATGAATTAAGGCTCAATATCAAGAAGACAAAGATTCTTTTTTTTTAACAGTGATAAAATATACTTTTATTTATTTTGTTGAGTCAGAAGGATGTAAAAAAATTATTGCTAAAGTAGATACCAGGCAAACAGAAAAGTGCTTCATAAGTCCAGTTACCTTGGAGTTTATGTAAACTAAGAGAAAAAGGTCAGAATGTTTTCATGCAATATATACTCGGTTTTTTAAATAACAATTATGAAAAATAGCAGAAAGAATTAAGGAATGCTGTACTGGTGATCCATACAAAACATCAACATTTGGAGTTGTACATAATTAAAGAAATATCTCAAACACTTTCAAAATACTGTAGTAGCCAGTGTATAAAAGGCATGCCTTAGGTGGGCATAGGAATGCAGTTTAGGAAAGAAAAAAATCACACGGAAACTATTTAATTTCTTTAAAATCACTGAGCAAGAAAAGCAACATTGATCTTCACATACTGATTTTACACAATTTCTATATAGTACCTTGACTTAAATCCAAGAGCAAAAGTTAAGACTCTCCTCCTCTATTTTTGGTAAACAACTGCATGGTAACCTTGGATGACTTTCCCCTCTGGATTTTACCTGGGAGTAGCCTTTTACATTATTTATTTAAAAGAGGGCAGATTTGGCACTTTTATACTGATGTCACCAATGTTAATATTTCTTGGGATCTCAGGAAGATTCATATTCTTTATAGCTGATACAGCACGGGCTGGAGCTCCTACTAAGCCAGTCTCAGATTTCTCCAATTTATTTTGTGCATCAATTTGTGTAACAATCTCATTCATGTTGGTCTCTAATACCATTCCCCCCATCACCATTTCTGCAAAAATATTGTGAACCTTGTCTACATGGAAAATTAAATCCAGTTCACAGATATTTTCAAAACACTTGTTTGAATTAGATCTAAAATGCCAAGTTCACTTTCTGAAGAATCCACACAGAAGACAAAATATAATGTTGCATAATGTCTATAAATCAGTTTGTTGTCAGATCCTCCTATTAACAATCCTCCTTCTAGGAAATTACAAACATTTTCATCTCTTTTTGATACCAAATGGAATGTTTCCCTGATGATTTGTTGTTGTGTATCTTCACTGTAAGGCTGGTAGAACTTGGAGAGCTACGGCTTCCCGTGGTTGTTGAAAATGAGGATCAAGATCGCCTTAATCGTGGATTTTTGCATCTATGTTCATGAGAGATACTGGCCTATAGTTTTCTATTTTGGTGGTATCTTTGCCTGGCTTTGGTATCAAGGATATGTTTGCTTCATAGAATGAGTCTGGGTTAATTCCATCTTTTTCTGTTTTCTGAAATAGTTTATATAGAATTGATGACTGTTCTTCTCTGAAGATTTGATAAAATTCACTTGTAAAACCATCCAGTCCAGGGTTTTGGTTTTTTTTTGGTTGGAAGTTGTTGTATTATCTTTTCAATTTCTTTTTTTGTAAAGGGTCTGTTCAGGTGTTCAGTTTTGGTTTGTGTCAGTTTAGGTAGGTCGTGCGTTTCTGAATATTTGTCCATTTCCTCTAGGTTTTCATATTTGTTTGAGTATAGTTTTTCTAATGTTAGATTTTTTCATTTTAGTTGGTTCTGTTGGATGTTGCCTGATTCGTCTCTTATTTGAATTATTTTTGTCATCTCCTTCTTTTCTTTTGTGAGTTTCACTAATGGTTTGTCGATTTTATTGCCCTTTTTAAAGAAGCAACTCCTAGTTTTGTTGATAGTTTCAATTGTTTTTCTGTTTTCTATTTCATTTCTCTCTGCTCTAATTTTTATAATTTCAGTTTTTTTAGAGGGTGTCGGGTTTTCTTGCTGTTCTTTTTCAGTTTGTTGCAAAGTTGGGTTAGAGAGTCAATGGTCAATATTTCCTGCCTTTTGGTGTGTTTTCTTAATGCTATAAATTGACCTCTGATTACTGCTTTGGCTGTTTCCCAGAGGTTTTGCTAAGTAGTGTTTTCATTGTCATTTGTTTCAAGAAACTTTTTAATTTCTAGTGCCCAGTGATGTTCAAGCAAGTTGTTGTTCAGCTTCCAAATGTATTATTTCCCCCCCTTTATTCTCTTGTTATTAATTTCTATTTTTGTGGCATTGTGGTCTGAGAAGATTCTTCATATAATTTCTATGTTTTTGAATTTGTTGATGCTTGCCTTGTGACCTAGAATGTGATCCATTCTGGAGAAGATTCCATGCACATTGGAAAAGAAAGTATATTATGCTTTTTTTTGGTGCATTAGCCTATAAATATCTATGAAATCGAGTTGGTTTATTGTGTGGTTTCATTCTTGAGTATCTTTGTTGAGATTCTTTTTGGTAGTTCTATCTTTTCTTGAAAGGGGTGTATTGAAGTCTCCAAGTACTATAGTAGTGTTGTCTATTTCCTTTTTCAATTTTGTTGATGTGTGTTTTATGTATTTTGCATGTCTTTCATTTGGTGTATAGATATTCAATATTGTTATATCCTCTTGTTCTATGAACCCTTTGAGTATTATGTAGTTACCTGTTTTTGCATTGAAATTTATTTTATCGTAGATTAGTATCACTACTCCTGCTTTCCCCCCCCCCTTTATTTTTAGTGTTTCTTTATCTTCATTTTTCGGATGTGCATCTTGTAAATAACTACTTGATGGATTTTGGTTTTTTATCCAATCTCCTATTCTTTTTGTTTTCAGTGGTGCATTTAAACCATTCATGTTCATTGTAATTATTGAGAGGTAGGGTTTTATTGCTGTCATTTTGTTCCATTCTTTTTGGCATTGTTGCTAGTTACTTTGCTCCATCCTGTTTTCTGTGGCATCTTGTATGAAGGATGTCTCTCAGTGTTTCCTGTAAGGCTGGTCTTATTTTTACAAAGTGCCTTAGGTTCTGTATTTCTGGGAATATTTTTATTTCTCTTTGTATTTGATAGACAGTTTTGCTAGGTATAGTATTCTTGGTTGACAGTTGTCTTCTTTGAGTGTTTGATATATGCCATTCCATTGTCTTCTTGCTTGCATGATTTCTGCTGAGAAATCAGCATTTAATCTTATCTGTTTTCCCTTATAGGTGACTCTTTGTTTCTTTTCTCTTTCTCTCTCTCTCTCTCTCTCTCTCTCTCTCGTTGCTTTCAGCATTCTCTCCTTATCTTTGGTTGTAGCAAATTTGACAATGATACGCCTTGGTGTTTTTCTTTTAGGGTTTATTCTATATGGTGTTCGCTCAGCTTCTTGAATATATATTCTGTCATTCTTCATTATGCCTGGAAAGTTTTCCTCTACTAATTCTTCCACATCTTTTTCAGTGTCTTTACTTGCTTCTTCCTTTTATGGTATTTCAATGATGCAAATGTTATTTCTTTTAATAGTGTCCCACAGTATTCTTAAGTTTTCTTCTCTTTCCTTCTTTTTTGATTCTGCTTTTTTCTTGGTTAGATCTGTGGTGACAATTCTATCTTTTATTTCACTGATTGTTTTCTATCTCTTCACCTCTATTCATGTGTCCCTCCATCATGTTAACAGCATCAGAAAACTTAGATTTAGTATTCTGGATCATGGTTTCTTGTTTTTCCAGTGCCTCTAATGCCTCATTTCTTTTCTCTGTGTTGTTTTGGATTTTTTTTCTTTAGCCCCTCCTGATTTTTTACTGTAGTGTCTTGTAATTCTTCAAGTTTGTTTTTCATCCATTGAAAATATTCATTCTTTTGTTTTTTTATTTTGCATCAGGAAGTTCCATCAGAATCTCTGGCTTCCGGAAATTCATTGCTACTCTGTCACTTTTGGGGGGAGATATCTTGTTTGGGGCTTGCGTGGTGAGTGAGGTACCCTGCTTCTTTTGAGACATTGCTGTGGAAGAGTTTTTGAAAACTGAGGTGATAGCTGGCTCTTGGTTTGACATTACTGCACCTCTGTTGAGATGCCTAGGACCTCCCTGCTGCTTGAGTTAACGGGACCAACATGGTCAGACCAGACAGCAGTTTGTAGTCCAACCTTCAGGGAGGGTTGATAAATCCTATAATTTGGTCTATGTTTTTTTCAGGCCCAAAAATTCAAAGCTGGTAGGGGGGCGGGGGGCACTCAGACTTCCGGGGGGTAGGGGAGCACCTGTAGACTTGGTACCCCCTGGGCACAGGTCAAAGGTCCAAAGTTGTATCCTGTGTCCAAAACTGTGTCCCTCTCTCTACTGTGTCTTATTTTCTGCTGTTTTATATCTTTGCTATTAATTAAATAGCTGCTATGTGTCAACCACAATGTTGATATACTACTTTGCATATGAAAGAAACAAAGACTCAAACGTGAAAAATAATCCCTCAGGACTTAAGAATGGCAAAGCCTAGAGCTTTACATCAGTCAAAGATGATACGCTTTCCCTTGTTCCGTGCCACTCTCTGCTCCTCTTCTCTTACCACATATTCCCTTTTGCCATCCCTTTTCATACACTCTTGTTAACTTTCTTTTCTGACTATTAGAGGCTTGTCAGTGATAATAATGAGCACTACTCGGTTCATCTAATAATATTAAAACCTAGAAAATTATCTCTTAAATCTTCACTGAGTGACAAGGTTGGTTCTGTGTTAGAACTCTCTCTTCTCTTGCAAGAGATCTAGGTTTGATTTCTGGGCAGTGAACCTCATGCACAAGCCACCCCCTGTTTGTCTGTGAAAGCTTGTTACTCTAATGCTGAACAGCTTTCCGTGGAGCTTAAAACTCATATGGATTATGGAGAAAGGTCTGCTGAACTACTTCCAAAAATCAGCCAGTGAGAACCCTGTGGGTTGCAGTGGTCCAGCCCACAACCGTGCATAGGGATTGTTGTGTGTGCAGTTGTCCTGAATCTGGGGCCAACCCTACATCAGCTGATGACAAACTGTATAACCTTTTTTATTACTGTTTGCCTTCTTGTTATTTTCTTTTCCTGCTGTGCCTCCTGAGTTTCTGGCTGCATACCCCAGTCATTTGCTCTTGTGGCTGCATTATTTTAGTCCTTTGCTAAGTTGGATAGAACCGTCCTGTCTTTGGACCGCCAGAGTAACTATCAGTGTGTGTTTACTGAATGTGAGACATTAAACTGAGTATGTGAGACAGAATACAAAAGTGAAGAGAGGATGGGCTTTATTAGTCATTTTAATTAATTACTTTATTAGGGTTAGTTTAACCAGTCACTTTAATTAATTTGGAAATTATATTATCAGATTCATTTAGTGCATCAGTAATTCTCAACAGAACTATGTTTGCCTCCCCCAGCAAGAGGCATTTGCCAAAGAAACAAATTTTGGTTAAGTAGGAGAGGTCCTTCTGGGTACTGGTAAGGGAAGAATGCACAGGACATCCTCTTAAACAATAATTATTTCACTCAAAATGTCAATGCTGAGTTTCAGAATCATTACAAAATATTGTATTAACTAATTTAGTATAAGGAACTCTGTTGCTGCTATCTCAAAGGGACATGGTTTGAATGCACCAGCTGCTACATGAGAGAAGGAAGAGCAGTCTCCTCCCCTATGATTTAATGCCTCTGAAAACCCACTGGAGGGTCTGCACTGTATGCTGACACTGAGTTGGTTCTGACTCAACGGCATTATGCAACAACAAAAACACCTTATTATAGGGAACGCTGATGGCTTAGGGTAAGAAGTTGCATTGCCAGCCTAAAGGTTGTTGTTGTTGTTGTTGTTATGTGCTGGCGAGTCGTTTGCGACTCACAGCGACTCTATGCACAACAGCCCTAAACCCTGCTCTATTCTGC
>NW_006400042.1:426037-429260 GCF_000299155.1 Elephantulus edwardii | reverse complement strand
AAGGGTGCAACAATGGAATTCCAAAATCTCTGTAGATGTTCATTGAAATGAAAAATAAACAAACTAAATTTTATAAAAGGAAATCTATATTGAAGAAGTCATTGATAATTTAGTAGCTTTACTATTTTCTGGGAAAGAAAAAAGAAAGAAAAAGAAAGCACAAATAGGAATCAAATAGGACATGTCTCTTCATGATTGTTCTAATTGGTGCAGCACTTGTCTGTCAGTTTTCTGTAACTGAGATAACTTAGAGTTGTGATACTGAAAATGATGCAACCTGTGTGTCAAATTCCATAAGGCCTACCCAGCGTGGAGAGGTTTTAGTAGAGCTTCCAGATTAAGAAAGACTAGGAAGCAGGGTTGGTCATCCACTTCTTAAATAACAGGCCTCTGAAAACCCTACAAACAGTAGAGGAGTACAGATAGTTATACTAGTAGTGGAAGAGCCCAGATTGGGAGTCAGTCAAAATGAGGAAAAATAATAGCAAACATCTTTTAATAACTGAAATGTGACATGTAGATGCCTTGAATGCTGGAAAATAGTTGAAAATTTTTAGTTGAAAACTACAAATTGTGAAAAATTAAATGGAATGCATGAACATTGGCATACTAGACATTACTGAGATGAGATTAACTAACTTTTGCCCCGGCCCGCGGGGACATTCAACGGTGACCCTAGGAGGGGAAGAAAGAGAATGGGGGGGCAGGGCAGGAGACACAAAAGCAGAAAGACAAGTCGAAATCTCCGATCAAGTCTTCATTTTATTGAAAGCATTCACAGTTTATATATAGGAACATAATGGGGGGAGGAGAAGTACGCAATAGGGGCGACTAACATTTCGTTTCCAGTAAGCTGAAAGTTATCTGGTGAACAGAAACTTAGCAGGGCAGTCCCAGTAAACTGAAACCTATCCTCCCAGGGAGGGGCAACATGTCCAAACATGTTCTTAGAGAATTACAAAGTGGCTTCAGAGAATTACAAAATGGCTTCAGCTAGGTAGGACAAGCAGCTCGACTCCCAGCAAACTTTGCCCATTTTGAATCAGAAAATCAGATGACATACTATACTAGGAATGAATAACAGAAGAAGAATGGTATTGCATTCATATTTTAAAAAGTCAATTCCAAGTTTAGTCTTGAAATACAGGGAGCTCTGGTGGTCTAGTGGCAAGAAGCTTCACTGCAATCCCAAAGGAACATGGTTCATATCCTCCAGCTGCTCTGTGGGAGAAGGATGGTCAATCTCCTCCTGTGAGATTAACTGCCTCTGAAAACTCTCCAGAGAATCAGCTATGAGCCAGTTCTGACCCTATGGTACACAATAACAACAGCATCCTGAAATGCAGTATTGTGAGTGGTAGGGTATTATCCATACTCATACAGGAAAGGTCCATTAACATGACTATTATTCAAATATATCCTTCTACATCTAGAGCCAAAGAAGAAGAAATTGAAAATCTTTACCAAATCTTGTAGTCTGAAATTGACCAAACATGCAATCTAAATTCACTGAAGGAATAGAATTTGGAAAATATGGGTGTGGTGATAAAAATGAGGCTGGAAATAGAATGATCAAATTTTTTCTCTCTCAATGATTTATTCATTGCACACACCTATTTTAAAAGACACAAACAGTAACTTTGCACATGGACCTCACCTGATGGGCTGCAAAGGAGTCAGATTGGCTACATTTGTGGAAGAAATCTTTGGAAAAGCTCAGTATCAGCATTCAAAACTAGGCTGGGGCAATGGTGGGTCAGATCATTAATTATTCATACAGAAGTTGCTCAAGTTGAGGTAGAAGAAAATGAAAATAAGTCCATAGGAAACAAGACATGATCTTGAATCAATTATATCTGAATTTCAGAATCATCTTAAGAATAGGTTTGAAGCATTGAACACCAGTATCGAAGACCTGATGAGTTATGGGATAACGTCAAGGATATCATCCTTGACAAAAGCAAAAGGTCATTACAAAAACAGGAGATGGGTCTGTGCAAGTATTCTGCATCAGTTTGTGTCAGTTTGGGTAGATTGGGAGTTTCTAAGTAATTGCCCATTTCCTCTAGGTTTTCAAATTTGAGTGTAGTTTTTCATAATATTCCATTGTTAACCTTTGTATTTCTGGTGGTTCTGTTGTGACATTTCCCTTTCATCTGTTATTCAGATTATTCATGTGTTTTCTTTCTTTTCATTTGTTAGTTTGCAACTTCCTGGTCTTGTTGATGGCTTCAATTGTTTTTCTGGTTTCTGTTTAATTTTTTCTGCCCTAATTTTTATAATTTTGGGTGGGGTTTTTTCCAGAAGGTGTTGGATTTTCTTGCTATTCTTTTTCAAATTGTTGCCCCTTTCATCTGTTACTCAGATTATTTATGTCTTTTCTTTCTTTTCATTTTTTAGTTTTAGTAGTTTAATAATTTTATTTCTTTTAGAGGTTAACAGGTTTTCTTGCTGTTCTTTTTTCAACTTACTGGAGATGTTGGATTAGTGAGCCAACTATCATTTTTTTTCTGCCCTTTGAATATGATTGCTTATTGTTTTAAATTGATTACTCTGATTACTGCTTTGACTGTTTCCTAGAGGTTTTGGCAAGATTTGTTTTCATTGTCATATATATGTTTCAGGAAACATATTTCATTTTTTATATTTCTGTTCCACACTCATG
Organism: Elephantulus edwardii; assembly: GCF_000299155.1. Taxonomy (NCBI): domain Eukaryota; kingdom Metazoa; phylum Chordata; class Mammalia; order Macroscelidea; family Macroscelididae; genus Elephantulus; species Elephantulus edwardii. Next base: position 426,595 of record NW_006400042.1, on the reverse strand, counting down.
TTTAACCAGAGTGTTGATCAGCTTCCAAATGTATGGGTTGGTTTTTTTTTTCTCCTTTATCCTCTTGTTACTGAATTCTAATTTTGTAGCTTTGTAGTCTGAGAAAATACTTTGTATTATATCTGTCTTTTAAAATTTATTGATTCTTGCTTTATGACTTAAATACTATTTACCCACCACAAAAGAAGCAATTAAACAAGTAATAAAACAACTTGCAACAAAATAAAAAGCCTGGACCAGATAGTGTTAGTAGTGAATTTTATCAAACATTCAGAGAAGACATGTCACTAATTTTACATAAACTATTTCAGGAAATAGAAAATGATGGAATTTTCCCAGACTCATTCTATGAAGCAAAAAATATCCTTGATATGAAAGTCAGGCAATGACAATACCTAAATAGAAAACTATACATCAATATCTCTCATGAATATAGATCCAAAAATACTTAATAAAATTATGTCCAATAGAATCCACAGTTGTTGTTTGTTGTTGTTGTTATGTGCCGTCGAGTTGCCTGCGACTCATAGCGACCCTATGTACAACAGCCCTAAACTC
>NW_006400042.1:413978-425937 GCF_000299155.1 Elephantulus edwardii | reverse complement strand
GCAACAATGAATGAATGGAAATCCAAAATCTCTGTAAATGTTCATTAAAATTAATAAAATAAAATTTTAAATAAATAAATAAGGAAGGTTGAAATTGACCCTTTTTTCTTGACCTGAAGCTTTCAGAAGAGTTTTTTATGTTTCCTTCTGTTTTGCCAACCCTAAAAAAAACTCCCCAAATAAATGAAGAAGGAGCAAAAGAAAAAATACCTAATTACCAAAATTCAGAAGAAAAAGCAAACTCTTAAAAAAGGAAAAGGTATTTGTATCCTTCAAAATTTATTCAACAGAGGTTATGACTGGACAAAGAATGATACAATCCAATGTTTATGTTGAAACATTCATGTCACTCAATGAATTTGGTTCTTATATGTATACTGGACTGGATACACAGAAAAAAAAGTCAAACCATCAGTTTTTACTATTGAGTCACCCTCTTACATTCATTTATGGAAATTATGGAATAGAGTAAAAACTAGCTCTTATTAATAAACATACTATAAAATGGTATTTAAAATTGGGTCACTACAGTAGGATTCTAAATACTGCCAACTTAAAAACCAGAATTATTACCCATGTAAGTGTTGGCAATAATGGATTCCAATAATATTTTCAATACTTGGATCCTACCACAATTCTATAAACCCAAATAACAAAATGGACTTTAATTCTTCATCCTTCTTCCCTAAGTCATGGTTGAGAAGTATTTTAATCATTGTATTGATGGGAGAATTACTCCAGTATTACTGTGTAATTTGAAGTGTCTACATAATTGAAATTATATTATGATGTATTTGTTGATAAGCATTCATAGTTCTGCTTCAGCTATAATTTTTTCCAGTGGTATATTGCCTACTGGAATATGAAAATTACTTCTATTATTCTCTAGTGGAAGAAAAAAATGAAAACATTAGATCCATTTAGAAAAGGATTGAGTAATTGCTAAGTTTAGTTATAATACTTAACTGAGGGTTACTATAACTGGTTTAATCACTTCTTTTTTTAAATCGTTCGGCTAACATCTTAACCCACCTAAGTGTAAAATTTAAAATAATATTTTATCTCCCATTTTCAATGAAAATATTTTTGTTTGACAGTGAGCACCAACTTGCCATATTAATAAATGTTCATGTCAAGTTTGTGGAGAATAAGAGATATGCAAAAATATACAACTGGTCTAGGGAAACATGGAACAAGTAGAGATATCATATCCTGTGGTATCTGTTTTATATCTTCATTCCCTTTGAATGGGGAGTTGGGAGCTCTATTTCTAAAGAGAATAAATAAATAAATAAATAATCTTTGGCATTTCATCCTACATTCTAACTTTGTTTTCATTATTATCAAGTATATTTCCTTCAAAAGTAAGAGTCTTCCTCCAAGGTTGACTATTTAAGCAACAGCTGGACATTTTCCCCACACATTCAATAGAGGGTTGGGGGTAAAAAGGCTTGATAACTCTTTCCTTTGCTGTAGGGACCCAATTGATATCGCTTGAATGGATTCATTCAACACTAACGTGTTTTCAATAAGATTCCCCTCTTCTCAAACACACACTGAATTAATGGGTTCTGGGACTGCCTGTGGGAAATCACACTGTTAAAATGAAATAATCTTATTTCAAATTGTGTGTATCTTTTAGAATCAACTTATTATAGCCAGATGGTGGTCTAATGAATGATATGACATCAAAATAATTTTTGCAGGATTCAAACACTTCAAATAACCAGAGCTATGAGAACATGCTCATTGGCTGGACAATTAGATGCTGGTGATTGAAGTCAAAGGGAGAAAAAGAAGTAAGAATGAAAATTACCAGAGATGCTGTGGTCTCAAGGTTTTGCACTACATTAAACTTGATAATTGTGTCTGCACAGTTGAACTGGGATATATTTACTTGAAAATGTACTTAGTATTAATTTGCAGATTGTGGAGATGGTCTCTGTGTAGTGCCACAGAAAAATACTTGCCCTAGCTCAGAGTGCACCAAATTCAGTTTTTCATTTTTCATTTCATTTGATACCGTACATACAGAAGGAGGACTCTTGTTTACACAGATACCTTGCTTCATTCTCTAATACCCTCACTAACAAAGAGCATCTCTCAAGTCTTTGCTCAACTTTGGCAGCTCAGACCAATGGCTGGTGACATTCATTACTGGATGGCAAAGTGAAGGGCATGGGTCAAGCCAGATGCAAGTGTCTTTGAGGACCAGCTGCCTGGGTGGCTGGAACCACTGAAGGCTGGCGATGTGCACAGCATCTTGGTGGCTCGACTTCAGTCCAGAGCCAGGAGTGGCTGGGTATTCTCGCTTTCTCCCTTCTCCTCATGTTTCAGGGTCCCCGCTTCTACCACAGACTGAGATCTAATAAAATAGAAGAGAGAAAGATACTATTACAAATAATTCATGGTGGCTACCATTCTGGAAACAGGATGTGTTCTGGGTTGAAGAGTAACCCCTCCTCCCACAATTGATAACCAGCCACATGACAGATTGAATTATGGCCCCAAAAAAGGTACATCGAAAAAATAAAAACCTGTGCATCTGTAAATATTACCATATTCAGAAATGGAGGTTTTCTTTTGTTAATAAAGTTATGCCAAGGTACAGTAGATAGTGGATTCTTTATTTACTCGTTTGGGGTACTATTTTATAAAAAGAGCTTTATAAACCTACACATGGGGGGAAGGCAGATGTCAATGACCAGGAATTCCCAAGTCTATCAATAAGAAAGGACCTTCCCCTAGAGCCAATATTTCTATTTGGACATCTAGCCTCCCCAGTTATGTAGTAAGAAGCTGTGCTGCAATTGCACATAGTTTAAATCCACCAGCAGCTCTATGGGAGAAGAATGGACAGTCTTCTCCCAAGTGTGATTTACTGCTTCTGAAACCCTCCCACTGCCATATCACCTATGGATCAACTCTGATTCAAGGGCACACAACAACATTCTTTAAAGCCACTCATTATTGGTGTTTGATAGAACAGCACTAGGTAATTAAGACAAATAAAAGTCTGTATAGGTGACCTTAATTGGATATAATCCTTGAAGATGTCACCAAAGCAGAAGAGACCATATCAGCTTGGGGTGGACCCTAATCCAGTGTTAAGAAACTGTGCTGCAAATCCCCAAAGCATGAAGTTAGAATCCACCCGCTTCTCCACAAGAGAAGGATGAGCAATCTCCTCTCTTCAATTAACTGCTTCTGAAAACCAGCTGGAGAGTCAGTTGTGGGTTGGTTCTAACTTGACAGTAATGAAAAAACTAGAGGTGGAAGCAAATGGGTGAGGATGTACCGGTAGGGGGGTGGGGTTGTGATTAATCATGGGGTCATACAATTTGATGGGGTGGGGGGGTGAGGGAAATGGGAAGAATGTGGTGTGAGAAACAATGTATTTGAATTTTGTAAATGAACTAGTATTTTTTTTTAAGCAAAAACAACCCTAATCCAATGATTGATGATCTTATACAAGAAGAATTTGGTTACAGACAAACAAGGTATATACCAAATGAGGACAAAGGCAGAAAACTGCATTTGTTGTTGCTATGTGCTGTCAAGTCATCTGTGACTCAGTGACCCTAGGTATATTATCTCTGAACCCTGCCCTGTTGTTGTTGTTGTTGTGTACTGTAGCGTTGAAACCAACCCATAGCTGACCTTCTGGTGAGTTTTTAGAGGCATTACACAGGAGGTGATTGCCCATCCTTCTTCTGCAGAGCAGCTGGTGCCTCAAACCACATGCCTTTGGGATTGCAGTGCAGCTTCTTGCCACTAGGCCACCAGAACACCCTATCCTGAGCAAATATCACTGTCTTCAGCACAACTGCCCCTATTATGCAAGTCACTGTCAATATATCTCATCCAAGATCTTCCTTTCCAGTGTTATCCCTCCACCCTTCCAAGCATGACGTCTTCCCCAACGACTGTTCCCACTGGTCCCTACTGGCAACAGGCTCAAAGCATGTGAGATGGATCTTAAAAATCCTTGCCTCCAGAGAGAAACTTGGTTTCACCCTCTCCAGGACAGATTTGTTTGTTGTCTTAATAGTCCATGGTATGTTCAATACTCTTCTCCAGCACCATAACTCAAAGGCATCAGTTCTTCTGTCATCCTTAGTCATTGTCCAGTTCTCTGATACATAGCAATGTGATTGCAAAGAAATTGCATTTATGCTGCCACAAAGCCAATTAAACAAAAAAATGCCAACCAGTTATTGCTGGCAACCATTTAAATCTAGAAAAGGTAGTGAAGGATCCTTCCTTAGAGCCTGTAGAGACAGACTGGCCTTGCTCACCTGCTGATTGGTCTGTGTCTTTTATTTCTGTTTCTCATGCTTTTGTGTTTTCTAAGCCACATTTTTATGGAGAAAGAAATATTCAAGTACTGAAATCTTTAAAAAACTAAAGCTAGTAAGAGAATGTTGTTGTTGTGTACTGTAGAGACCAAATCAATCCATAGATGACCCTTTGGTGGGTTTTCAGAGGAAGTTGTCACATGGAAGGAGATTACTAATCCTGTTCTTGCTAAATAAAACTTTATCCTTTGTTAATTCTGTAACCTTGGGAAGTCATAGCCTTTTTAGACCCCACAGTCTAAATATTCTATAGATCTTGAGGTGAGTAAATTGAAGCTTTGTTGCATTTTTACAATTTCAAAGTACTTAAGTCTTTTCTTCTTGAAGTCCTGAGAAGACCTCATGAATGATGTTAAAACCATGGACTTGGAGTCAGATCTTTACTGTTGAGTATCTCCTAATGCCTGGAGAATCAGTTACTGCTCTCAAGCCAGTTCCCACTCGTGGCGACTATCCTTTGAGATCTAAATTGTAACAGGAGATTGCTGATCCAATCAGAGATGTGCAGTTGTTGGGTTATCACTACAATTCACTATGGACTACTCCACGTAGTATCCCTTATTAGCAGGGAGATTATAAAGATAGCTTCACCCCACTAGTTCTGAATTCTCTGACCTGTGTAGTACAGGAAATATTAACCTACCTCCCCTAGTTGTTGAAAGGATGAAAATCAGTAATGTACATAAAAGCATTGGCCTGTGCTTGTAGTTGCAATGTATGAGGCACTCTTATTAATGTTGCAATGTATGAGGCACTCTTATTAATGTAACAACATAATAATTCAGTGTTTTATATCCTTTCATATTGGATTAGGAGTCAATCCAACATCTATCAAATTTTTATAATATGGTAGCTTCCATATTACTGTGATGATGGGAACTTTGTCACCTCTATTCCAAATACCAGCACAGTTCCCATGGTAGACAGAGTGGAGCTTCCAGAGTAAGGCAGATGAGTAAGCGGAACTGGCATCTAATTCTGAAAGAGCGGACACTTGGAAAACAAATAGCAGCAAAACATTGTCTGCTACATCTGGCAAGACATTGATACAGTGTCAGAAAATAAGACTCTCAGGTTAAAATGCACTTAAATAGGATTGAGGAAAAGCTGCCTCCTCCAAGTACATGCTTCCTAAATGACATGGATAGAGTAAAGATTTCAGTCAATAAAGGATCTCCATTTGCTAATGTGGCATAGCTAAAAATGAGGAAAAACAACCACAAACATTCATTAATAACTGGAACCTGGAAGGTATAAAGCATGAATCTAATAAAAGTTGTCAAAAATGAAATGGAACACTTAAAGATCAATCTACTAAGGATTAATAAACTGAAATGGACTGGCATTAGCCAAATCCAACAATCATACAGTCTACCCTGCTCAGAATGACAAATTGAAAAGGAATGATATACTTTTTATCATCAAAAAGAACATTTCAAGATTTATCCTGAAGTACAATGCTATCAGTGATAAGATAATGCATACAAGAAAGACTTGTTAATATAATTATTATTCAAATTTAAGTCATATCAAACATGTAACTAGGATGCATTAATAATAACAAGTGACTGGAATGCAAAAATTACAAACTAGAAGGATTGGTGTTTAGGAAAAAACCTGCCTTGAAGACAGAAATGAAATCAGAGATTGAATGATAGAATTTTGTGTGATTAACATGTTATTTATTGTTGTTGTTAGGTGCCATTGAGTCAACTAGAATTCATAGCAACCCTATGAAAAAGTCAACAGCAAGTATGCACTTGGACCTTGCCAAATGAAATACACAGGAATTAAATTGACTACATCTGTGGAAGGAGACAATAAAGAAGCTGAATATCATTAGTCAGAGCACAACTAGTGGCTAACTGTAGAATAGGCCATCAATCATTCACATGTTAATTCAAACTGAAGCTGAAAAAAATGAAAAATTCTTGAGAGCCAAAGATGGCCTTGTGCATATCCTACTTGAAATTAAAGACTATGACAATAGTAGATTTAATGAAATGAACACTAATGACCAAAGATCATACAAGTTGTGAGATGGCCTCAAGAACATGAAGAAAACAAATGGTGTTTCAAATGATAGGAAAGAAAGAAAAAACGAAAATTGATGTCAGAAAGGCTCTGAAACTTAACTACTGTTAATCACATAAGTATTAAATTCCATATTGTTAGATTTGCTTGTATTTTCTCCTTATCTGCATCTCTTTAAGGATAACATTTGTTATCCTTCCAAATTATGATGTTGTTGTTGTTGTTATGTACCATTAAGTCACCTGCATCTCAGCAACCCTATGTAAAATAGTTCTGAAGCTTGCCCTGTTCTGAGTCCCCCATTGCCCTAATTACTTTATCAATCCATCTTATCTGGTATGGTCTTCCTCTCCTGCACTGCCCCTCTACCTTTCTAAGCATGATGTCCTCCAAGGTTTGGTCCCTCCTGGTCACACGCCCAAAATTCTAGCCTCCAAGGAGAAACTTGGTTTTACCCTTTCCAAGAAGACCTATTTGTTTTCTTGGCAGTGCATGGTATGTTCAACACTCTTCTCCAGTACCACAACTCAAAGGCATTAATTCTTCTATCATCCTTAGTTATTATCCAGCTCTCTCGTGCATAGTAAAGACCATGGCCTAGATCAGACACACCTTAATCTGTAGACTGACATCGTTGCTTCTCAGTATTCTGGAAAGGTCCTGACAGTAGGTTTACGTAATGCAATTCGCCTTTTGATTTCCTGACTGCTAGTGCTAAAAGTGTTGATCGTGGTGCTGAGTAAGTGGTAACTGTTAACAACCTCAATCTCTTTTCCATCCATTATGGTGTTGTCTATTGGCCCATTTCTGAGAATCTTTGTCTTCTTGATGTTGTGCTTCAATGCATATTGAAGACTGCAGTATTGGACCTTCTGCAGCAAATACTTCAGGTCCTCAGTTTCAGCAAGCAAAGTTGTGTCATCTGCATAGCATAGTTGTTGATGAGTCTTCCTCCAATCCTGAGGCTACATTCCTCCCCATAAAGCCCAGACCAATGATCTGTTCTGCATATATATTGAAAAGGTATGGAGACAGGACCCATCTCTGACACACTCTCTTCCTGATTTTGAATGATGCAGTGTTTCCCTGCTTTGTTCTAAGGATTACTTCCTGGTCCAAGTATTATTGTTGTTGTTGTTGTTATGTGCCGTTGTTTGAGACTCATAGCGACCCTATGTACAACAGCCCTAAACCCTGCTCTATCCTGTGCCAATCGCATTGCCTCTGACACACCCATACTGATTACCCCAGTCACTGAATCAATCCACCTCATAGAGGGACTTCCCCTCCTGTGCTGTCCCTCCACCCTCCCAAGCATGATGTCCCTCTCCAAGGACCTGTCTCTCCTTACAACATGTCCAAAGTATGTCAGACGAAGCCCCAGAATCCTTGCCTCCAAGGAGTAGCCTGGTTTAACCCTCTCCAGGATGAATCTGTTTGTTTTCTTGGCAGTCCAGGGTACAATCAATACTCTTCTCCAGCACCACAGCTCAAAGTATCAATTCTCCTATACTCCTTAGTCATTGTTCAACTCTCTGATGCATAACAAGTGATTGCAAAGACCAAGGCCTGTATCAGATGCACCTTAGTCTCCAGAGACACACCGTTGCTCTTGAGTACGTTAGAGAGGTCCCTAACAGCAGACTTTCCCATCACCATACGTTTTTTTATTTCCTGACTGCTGGTGCCAAGAGCGTTGACCGTGGAGCCGAGCAAACTGAAGCTGTGAACAATCAGTATAGGTTTTGCATAAGCACAATCAAGTGTTGTTTTAAATGCTATATCTTATTGAACATGCTATTAACTTAATGAACATTAACTTTGTGGCATAGTCAATAGGAAGTTGGAGTTGTGCTGCTAACCCTCGGAGGTGGCACCTCTCTGGTGGTTCACACTCACTATGGCTTCTCAGGAGAAAGATAGACGATCTCCTGTATGGTCTATCATCTCCAGAAAACCTACTGAAGGAAGAACTACAAATCAATTCTGACTCTACAGTGAGTTTGGGTCTAAAGTTTATGGAGAAAAAAAAATCGACAAAATAGTATTTTCAAAAGAGAAACATTCATTCACATTCATTTTAAGAAAAGTGTGTCTGTTTCTCCTCTTCTATGCCAAGGACTTTGGAAAAAAATCCTCATTCTTTTGTGAAAACAATGTGTTAGTTTTCCAGGAGAGGACCAGGAAAGGAGCCACAGCATCCTAGGATGGCATCCCATTGTCCAGAGGAGAGTTTGGAAGGTACTAGCTCTCAAAGAAAGGAAAATTAACTTTTTGTATAGTTTCATCACTCGTAGTCCTTGTACAAGTGACTAACATAAATTCTCTCCTCTGCTTGGGATCAAATTTGGGATTTCTGTTATTTCTTTCAATACATCAGACACCAGTAATTCAGAATCCAAGCTGTCTGATCTCAGCCAGTAAATCATATGTCTTAGATGAATTACAGGTAACAGAACAATGAATATTATAAGTAATATAATTCATCCAAAAACCATAAATCAAAGCTGGGCTTGGAAAAGGCCCTGGCACTAGTGACATTGTAGCCAATGTCAGGTGAACCTTGGCCCAAAGTGTAGAGTACTTAGAGGAAGCCCTATCTGTGTTTCATTGACTGTACAAAGGCATTTGACTGTGTGATCACATATTGTGGCTAAACTTGAAGTATAGGAATCCCAGAACACTTGATTGTGTTCATGTGAAACCTATACTGAGATCAGGAAACAATCCACAGAACAGAGCAAGGAAACACTGCATGGTTCAAAATTGAAATCTGAGTATGTCATGGATGCATCTTGTCTCCATACCTTTTAAATCTGCATGTGGAACAGATCTTTTGGGAGGCTGGGCTTTATGAGGAGGAATGTAGCATCAGGATTGGAGACTCATCAACAACCTGCATTAGTCAGATGACAAAACCTTGCTTCCCGAAACTGAGGAGCATCTGAAGTATTTGCTTCAGAAGGTCAAGGACTGCAGCCTTCAATACAGATTGAAGCACAACATCAAGAAAACAAAGATTCTCACCACAGGGCCAATCGGCAGCACCATGATAGATAGAGGTTAACAATATCAACTGGCTTGGCTCCAGAGTCAACACTCTTGGAACCACTAGCCAAAAGAGAAATTGCATTGGGTAAGTGTGCTATCAGAGACCTCTCCAATGTACTAAAGAGTAATGATGTCAATCTAAAAACTAAGCTGTGCCTGATCCAGGTCATGGTGTTCACAATTATTTGCTATGCATCAGAGAGTTAGTCAATGACTAAAGATGACAGAAGAAGAAGCTATGCCTTTGAGTTGTGGTGCTGGAGAAGAGTATTGAACATACCATGGACTCCCAAAGAACAAATAGGTCTGTATTGGAGAAGGTAAAACCAAGTTTCTCCCTGGAAGCTATTATTGGGCACATAGCCAGGAGGTACCAGTCCTTGGAGAAGGGCATCATGCTTTAAAGCGTGAATGGGGGTAGATGTGTCAGAGTCAGTGAGACTGGGCATATCATAGTTAAGTTTGCCAGAACCAAAGACAAGGAGAGAATTCTGACAGCAGCTAGGGAGAAACAGAAAGTAACCTATACGAGAGAGCAGATAAGATTAAGTATCGATTTCTCAGCAGAAAGCATGTGAGTAAGAAGACAGTGGGATGACATATATCAAACACTCAAAGAACACAACTGTCAACCAAGAATATTATATCCAGTAAAATTGTCCATCAAATATGAGGTAGAGATCAAGATATTCCCAGAAAAACAGAACCTAAAGGAGTTTGTAAAAACAAGACCAGCGTTGCAGGAAAAACAAAAAGAGATGGCCTTTTTAGAGAAGGGCCACAGAAACCAGCATGGACAAAACTAACTAGCAACAACACCAAAAAGAACTCAACAAAATGATAGCAATAAAACCTTGCCTCTCAATAATCACACTGAAAGTGAATGGTTTAAATGCACCATTGAAGATAAAAAGAGCAGCAGATTGGATAAAAAAAATGAAATCTATCAATCTGTTCTCTACAAGAGACACATTTGAAAAATGAAGATAAAGACAGATTAAAAAGAAAAGAGTGGGAAAAAGATATACCAAGCAAATGGCAACCAGAAAAAAGCTGGAGTAGTGATATTAATCTCTGATAAAATAAATTTCAATGCAAAAACAATCACAAAGGACAAGGAAGTTCACTACATGGTGTTTAAAGGGTCAATAGAACAAGAGGACATAACAGTAATAAATATCTATGCACCAAATTAAAGACCTTCAAAATATATAAAACAAACTAACAAAACTGAAAAAGGAAATAGAGAACACTACTATAGTAGTTGGAGACTTCAATATACCACTCTCAAGAAAAGATAGAACTACCAGAAAGATAATGCACCCCCTCCCCCAAAAAAAGAAAATGAAAAAACCACAGTACAACTTCTTCTCCAATGTACGTGGAATATTCTCCAGAATAGATCACATTTTAGGTCACAAGGCAAGCATCAATAAATTAAAAAACATAGAAATAATACAAAGCATTTTATCAGACCACAATGCTATAAAATTAGAAATCAATGACAAGAGGATAAGGGAGAAAAAACTCATACATTTGGAAGCTGAACAACACCTTGCTTGAACATGATTGGGTACTAGAAGAATTAAAAATTGAAACTAAAAAGTTTCATGAAACAAATGACAATGAAAACACCATTTACCAAAAACTCCAGGAAAGAGCCAAAGCAATAATAAGAGGTCAATTAACAGCAATAAGCAAACATATCAAAAGGCAGGAAAAAATGACCATTTACTCTCTAATCCAACATCTCCAACAAATTGAAAAAGAATAGCAAGAAAACCCAACACCCTCTAAAAATCCTGAAATTATATAAACTAGAGCAGAAATAAATTAAATAGAAAAAAATAATTGAAACTAACAACAAAACAAGGAGTTGGTTCTTTGAAAAGGTCAATAAAATTGACAAACCACTAGCAAAACTCACAAAAGAAGGAAAAGACACAAATAATCCAAATAAGAAATGAAACGGGTAACATCACAACAGAACCAACTAAAATAAAAGGGCTGACATTGGAATATTATGAAAAACTATACTCAAGCAAGTATAAAAACCTAGAGGAAATGGACAAATACTTAGAAATGCACAACCTATCTAAACTGACACAAACCAAAATTGAACCTGAACAGACCCATCACAAAAGAAGAAAATGAAAAGGTAATAAAACAACTTCCAGCCAATAAAAGCCCTGGACCAGATGGTTTTATAAGTGAATTTTATCAAACATTCAGAGAAGATCTGTCACCAATTCTACATAAACCATTTTAGAAAATAGAAAAAAGATGGAATTCTTTCAGACTCATTCTATGAAGCAAACATATCCTTGATACCAAAGCCAGGTAAAGACACCACCAAAATATAAAACTATAGGCCAATATCTCTTAGGAACATAGATTAAAAAATCCTGAATAATGCCCTAAAATACAATACTCAGTCTTACCCCCACCCCAATGCCAGCTTCATTCTACAACAGTGGCACCATGTAGCATTTGTCCCTTTGTGACTGAGATACCTC
>NW_006400042.1:397824-413708 GCF_000299155.1 Elephantulus edwardii | reverse complement strand
AGGGGTTTGTGCGGGGAGAAGGGTGCAACAATGAATGAATGAATGGAATCCCAAAATCTCTGCAGATGTTCATGGAAATGAAAAATAAACAACCTAAATTAAAAAAAAATCCTGAATAAAATCCCGGCCAATAGAATCTAACGGGATCTAAAAAAAAAAAAATAATTCACTATGACCAAGTGGGATTGATAACAAGTACACAAGGATGGTTCCACAGAAGGAAAACAATTAATGTAGCTCATCATATAAACAACACAAAGAACAAGAACCACGTGATCTTATCAGTTGATGCAGAAATGGTCTTTGACAAAATTCAACACCCTTTCTTGATTAAAACACTCAACAAAATAGGATAGAGGGGAATTTCTTCAACATAGTAAAAAGTATACACACAAACCCGAGAGGTAACATTGTTCTCAATGGAGAGAGATTAAAGGCATTCCTCTCGAGAACAGGAACTAGGTAAGGTTGCCCACTATCACCTCTCCTATTCAATATTGTATTTGAAGTCTTAGTGATAGCACTAAGACAAGAGAGGGAAATAAGAAGTATTGGAAAATTGGCAAAGAGGAGGTAAAATTGTCTTTCTATGTGGAGGCTGGGGGACCTACAGCTTGTTTTAATTCATTTGGCTTAAGAAGTGCACTCTTCTCTGTGGTAGGGAAGGGCTCTGGGTCCTGGTTGGCTCGCTGGAGGCCTTTTGATGGGAGGTGAGGGGGACTTGAAGCATGGGCGGGCTTGTAGCTGTGTTTTAATTCATTTGAACCCATCAACAAACGAATGGATAGAGAAGATGCGGTATATTCACACAATGGAATACGACACTGCTTTGAAAAACAAAGAACTTATGAAATATTATATAAAATGGGTGACCATGTAGGACATTATGATGAGTGAAATATCACAGACACAAAAGGACAAATACTGCATAATGCCACTGTTATAAAACAGGACTGACATTGAGGTTGGGGAAGACTGAGAAAGAGACTTAGGGTTTCCATTCATTCATTGTTCCACTTTTCTTCTGTCCATCCCCTACCCCCAATTTGCTCTTCTCTTTGAAAGTAAAAGAAATATTCTTTCATTGTTATACAATCCCTTCCTCCTGGTTCGCTCCACTATGCAGCCTTCATTCTGGACCCCTGTCATGACAATAATATCTAATCATATATCCCTTTTAAACAGTTCTCTCCCTCATCTGTTTCAATGCAGTATACATGATTTATCCCCTCTTTCTCAGTCTTCCCTAACCCCTATATCAGTTCCATTTTGCAACAGTGGCCCTATGCAATATTTGTCCTTTTGTGACTGAGATATCTCACTCAGCATAATGTCCTCCAGGTTCAACCATTTTTCATAATATTTCATGAGTTCCTTGTTTTTCAATGCAGCATATTATTTCATTGTGTGAATATACCAGAGCTCTCTATCCATTTGTTTGTTGATAGACACTTGGGTTATTTCCAACTCTTTGCTATTATAAACATAGCCACAATAAACATGGGTGTGCATATATCTACTTGTGTGGTGGTTATGGTTTCTTTAAGGTATATTCCCAGTAGTGGAATTGCTGGGTCAAATGATATTACTATTTGCAACTTTTTGAGAAAGCGCCATACAGCCTTCCATAGTGGTTGCACCATTTTAAACTACAACCAACGGTGAATAAGGGTTCTAGTTTCTCTGCAACCTTGCTAGCATTTGGTGTTTGCTGTTCTGTTAAATTTTGCTATTCTTACTGGGATGAGATGATATCTCATAGTTGTTTTGATTTGCATCTCTTTTAGAGCTCGGGATTTTGAACATTTTTCATGTGTTTGTTAGCCATCTGAATATCTTCTTTGGTGAAGTGTCTATTCATATCATGTGCCCATTTTTCAATTGGACTATTTACTTTTATCTTGTGGTTGTTATGTCTTCTTGTTCTATTGACCCTTTAAGCATTATGTAGTGACCTTGTTCTTTGTGATGGTTTTTGCATTGAAATTTATTTTATTGGAGATTAAGTTCACTACATCTCCTTTTTCCTGGTTGCCATTTCCTTGGTATATTTTTTCCGCATCGTTTTCTTTTTAGTCTATCTTTATTTTCATTTTTCAAGTGTGTCTCTTGTAAATAACATATTGATGAATTTTGGTTTTTTATCCAGTCTTCTACTCTTCAGTGTGATTATTGAAGGGCAGGGTTTTATTGTTACTATTTTGTTGATTTCTTTTTGGTGTTGCTGCTCATGTGTCCCTCCATTATGTTGACAGTATCTGAAACATTGGACCTCATGTTTTGGATCTTGGTTTCTTATTTTCCCAGTGTTGCTGATGCTTTGTTTGTTTTATCTGCATTGTTTGGGATTGGGTTTTTTTTTTAGCTCCTCCTGGTTTTTGCTTGCTGTGCCCTCTAATTCTTCAAGTTTATCTTTCATCCATTGAAAGGATTCAATCATTGTTCTTTTAAATTCTGTGTCAGAAAGTTCCATCAGACTTTCTGGCTTCAGGAAATCCATTGATATTGTGTCACCTTTTGGTGGTGACATCTTTCTTTGTGCTTGTGTAGTGTGTGGAATAGCTAGCTTTCTTCGAGACATTGATAGTTCTTCATGTGAAGACAATGCTCTAGAAATCAGTTGATCAGATACTCCACTGTGTTTTTTTTCTGAACTTCTGATGCAAGGGAAAGTTCAGTTCAGGATCTGTGAGAGCACATCTTGTAGCTAAGTCAGATAAAGGTGCTTCGAATTAAAGGCAAGTTGATTGACTGGATGTGTAGGCACAGGTGTGGAGCTGAATGGGGGCCAGGGCAGGCACAGGGGGGTGGTGGGGTAACCATAGGGGAGGTTCAGCCACTTTCGGGGACCTCACTCAGATTTCAGCTGTCTGGGTGAGTCTTGCATGATGTCCCCACTCATGTTCCAGCTGTCTGTCTCCTATCCAGTGGCTCTCACTTAGCCGTCCCTGACTAGCAACCCTTACCCAGGTGTCCTCACCCAGTGGCCCCTTACGTAGCAGGGCCCTGGGTCCAATGGGACTAAAGAAAACTCACTCAGATTTCCACTGACTCACTTGCCTCTGGGCAGACTTACCGTCTGCAGTGTCCACAAAAGTTCAGTCAAATTGCCACCAGCCACTTGCTCTTGGGCACTCTGCTGGGCAGTGGCAATGCCCAAGGAAACTCAGTTAAATCCCCACTGGCCTCCCCGTTTCTGTGCAGTTGGCAGGGCCCAAGTAAATTCAGCCAAATTCCCAGTGGCCCATGCCACCGGCCCTGGCCAAAGCTGAAACCCACCAGTCAAATTGCCACCAGCCACTTGCTCTTGGGCACTCTGCTGGGCAGTGGCAATGCCCAAGGAAACTCAGTTAAATCCCCACTGGCCTCCCCGTTTCTGTGCAGTTGGCAGGGCCCAAGTAAATTCAGCCAAATTCCCAGTGGCCCACTTGTTCCTGGGTGCTCTGCCAAGTAGTCGGTGTTGCCCAGGAAAACTCAGTTAAATTCCCACCAGTGCCCCTGATCCTTGGAGGTAAGTGGGGGTACAAGAAAACTCAGACAAATTCCAACAGACCCACTTGTTCCTAGTGGGGCTTAAGAGAACTCAGTCAATTTCCCACTAACCTTTCTCCTGGCGGATGGGTCCCACAGCAGTTTGGCTGGTGGGTTTCAGCTTTGGCCAGGGCCGGTGGCATGGGTCAATGCTCTTGTAGCTCCCAAACTATGTATTTTAATAAAAGTTCTGACTCAAATTCCTACTGTACATGTAGCGCCGTGTCAGTCTCTGTGTGCCATGATAGTCTCTTCAGTGGCCTGTTTATATGCAACTTGTTGCTCCTTCAGTTCCTCACACGGCTTTCTCCACTGCTGCCATCTTGGAAACCAATAATCCCAACCCCCATTTTCCTAGGAATAGTTATCTGATAACCCAGCCTATTTCCCTATCTTGAAGGAAGCATCTGTATGCATCCATTTCCCCAATTCTCATGTCAGAAATTATAAAATCCCCCTCTAACTCTTAGTGAGGGCTGGTCTTCTGCTTGAGAGCCAGCCCGGAAGTTTCTCCTCAATAAAGTCTCTTTCTTAGCCTGATCTGGGTTCTGTCCTTCCTCAGTGACTTATATTTAGGGTGCCAAAAGCCTGGGAGGGGCACCTGCCAGGAGGCAACAAACTCTGATTCCCAACTTTCCCTGTCTCTTTTTCTCTCTGTCTCTGTCTCACTCTTTCTCCTTTTCTCTTTATCTCCTTTCAAGCCTAACCCACAGACTAGAGAACTCTCTCATGATTGAGTTTTTCTGGAAACTGTGAAATTGGCTTCTGTCTCTCCTCAGTATAACCTGTTCCTCTCACTCTGGCCGAAAGGCACCTGGGAACTGGTGTATCACCCTAATTTTTTTTTCACTCTAAGGGCTTGATCTTCCTCCTGACTGCCCCTCTGAACTGCCAAGAGGGCATCCTTCTCTGGGGCTTTCTGCCTTTTGCCGTTGCCAGCCTTCTGAACAACACCAGACCAAATTGGGGTAAGTGATGGTGGTTCTCCTCTCTCAGACACCTTGCTCCCTTTGGACCCTAAAAACTTGTGGCGCCAGACCAGAAAATCCCTTGGCCTCTTAGGCCAGTCTTTCCCAATGCTGGGGACACCCACACCATGAGTATGCCTCTTCTCCTGAGGACACAAGAAAATAAGGGGTGCTTTATTACCTTTTAGTCTCCCTCTCTCTCTGGCAACCTCCACTGCTTATCTATTCCCCAGTCATGAGAGCTAGCCAGCCCTGCCCTTCTTGGTATACTTCACTGTGAGTGTCTGCTCTGCTCCCTTGACACAGTATAGCCACAATAAATAATAGGTCTCATAGCTCTCAAATGGGATACTTGAGTTCAAAACTCTGAGACTGACAATTTCTGCTGTTGGAATGGGAAATAGTAAAAAACCCCCTTCAGGCCTTGTTTGCTCTCTAATCTCTGCCCTTCTCCCTCTGTCCAAACTGCAGCTCTCTCTCTGTGTCTTTCTCTGTCAGACTGCTGTGAACTCCTTTAACTCTAAGCCTTTCTCCCTTTCCTAATCAAAACTCCCTCACCTTTAATCCCAGGAATCTCTCAGTATCTCCTACTGCTCCTGCTCCTCCCCCCTCAGCTGGATGCAAATATAGCCTCACCACAGGCAGACCTTTCCTCTTCTCCAAAACTCCTCACATTTTCCTCTCCTCTAGCCTCTTACAGACCCAACCTGGAAATGTAGGCAAAACTTTTTCATTCTGTGCGTTTCGCTCTCTTTCAGAATCCTGTTCAATTTCTAGGGTTTGTGTTTTTTTGTTTTTTTTTTTAAGTTTTCTGCAACTAAACTTCACTCTCTTCCTTTTTCAACCCTGACCTACAAATAAAACATCACCTCTCTCCTCTGATCACTCAGCACCTCCTGCTGTTTCTCCACCGCCACCATGCATGAATGCCAGTTTACAGGGATTTTTCTCACAAAAAGACTTCTCTGTATCAAACCCTGACCACCCTCTCCTTGCTCCATGTCCCCTGCTTCTAACACTCACACTTGTAGTCTCATACAGTCTTATCCACTCAAGCTGCTCCCCTCCTCCCACTCAGGGAAGATGCAGTGGTAGAAGGGTCTATTAAAGTACATATTCCCTACTCCTGTACAACAGTCCTAAACTCTGCTCTGTCCTGTGCCAATAGCACTGTCTCTGATGCACCCAATTCCTATTACCCTAGTCACTGAATCAATCCACCTCATAGAGGGCCTTCCCCTCCTGCGCTGTCCCTCCACTCTTCCAAGCATGATGTCCCTCTCCAAGGTCCAGGCCCTCCTTACACGGTGTCCAAAGTATGTCAGACAAAGCTTCAGAAACCTTGCCTCCAAGGAGCCATCCAGTTTAATCCTCTCTAGGTTGAATCTGTTTGTTTTCCTAGCAGTCCACGGTACTCTCAATATTCTTCTCCAGCACCACAGCTCAAAGTCATCAATTCTCCTTCTATCCTCCCTAGTCATTGTCCAACTCTCCGATGCATAACAAGTGATTGCAAAGACCATGGCCTGTATCAGATGAACCTTAGTCTCCAGAGAGACACCAATGACCTTCAGAACTTTGGAAAGGTCCCTAACAGCAGACTTTCCCATCATAATACATCTTTAAATTTCCTGGCTGCTGGTGCCAAGACTGTGCCAAAAAGACTAAAGTTGTTAACAAACTCAATCTCTTCACCATCCATCCTGATGCTGCCAATTGGTCCAGTGCTGAGAATCTTTATCTTCTTGATATTGAGTCTCAATCCATATTGAAGGCTGCAGTCCTTGACCCTCTGCAGCAAGCGCTTCAGGTCCTCCTCAGTTTCAGCAAGCAGGGTTGTGCCATCTTCATAATGCAGATTGTTGATGAATCTTCCACCAATCCTAACCCCACATTTCTCCTCATAGGGCCCAACCTCTTGGATAATCTGTTCTGCATACAGGTTGAAAAGGTATGGAGACAGAGGACACATCCCTAGAGTATGCCATTCACAATTTTGAACTATGCACTGTTTCCTTGCTCTGTTCTGATGACTGCCTCTTAGTCCAAGTATAGGTTTCTTATTAACACAATCAAGTGTTCTGGGATTCCCATTCTTCTCAGAGTTAGCCACAGTTTCTTATGACCCACACAGTCAAATGCCTTTGCATAGTCAATGAAACACAGATAGACATTCCTCTGGTATTCCCTGCTTTCAGCTAAGATTCATCTAGCATTAGCTACAATGTCCCTAATATCACGACCCCTTCTGAAACCAGCCTGAACTTCTGGTAGTTCTCTGTTGATGTGCTGCTCCAGTTGTTTTTGGATAATCTTCAGTAGAATCTTGCTTGCATGTGAAATCAATGAGATTGTTCTATAGTTTCCACACTCTGTTGGGTCACCTTTCTTTGGAATGGGAACAAATAAAGACCTCTTCCAGTCAGCTGGCCAAGTGGTTGTTCTCCAGATTTCTTGGTACAACTTTGTGAGCACATCCAGGGCAACATCTGTTATCTGAAATACTTCAATTGGTATATTTGTATACCATCTATTCCTGGGGCCTTATTTCCTTTAAAGCATCTTGACCTTCTTTCTTCACCACCATAGGCTCTTATTCGTATGTTGTTTCATTAAATTCTTCTGTGTTTGCCAATTGTTTTCGATACAGTGACTCAGTATATTCTTTCCATCTTCTTTTAATACTTCCTGGATCATTTAATATTCTGCCTAAAGCATCCTTTATTATAGCAACTCGAGGTTTAAATTTGTTCTTCAGTTCCTTGAGCTTAAGAAATGCTGAGTGAGTTCGGCCCTTTTGATTTTCTGACTCCAACTCCTAACACATTTCATTGTAATAGTTTACTTTGTCATCCCACGCTGCCTTTTGAAATCTTCTATTTAACTCTTTAGTATCGTGAATTCTTCCTTCTGCTTTGACATTTAGAATATGACATTTTGAATATGGCATTTAGAGTCTATAATAATAGGAGAGTCAGGCAAAACCCAGAGAGAGATAAGGTTAATTGACAGCTCTTGGTGGTTGCCCTCAGAGGCCCTGGGGCACAAGTACCCCATAAGTCTCCACATGAGTCCTGCTTTAAATGTGACAAAGAAGTTCATTGAGCTAAAGCGTGTCCTACTCCCCAACCTCGACCAAGACCTTGTCCCAGGTGTGGAGAAAATGGACATTGGAAGGTAGACTGCACCCTCTCTCCCCAAAGGGAGGGACTAGTCCCTTAAGCTCCCCAACCAACCACCTCCCGGCCAGACCTAAGCCTACCCAGTGTGCTAGGCCTAGCCACTGAAGACTGAAGGTGCCCATGGCCACCAGCCCCATCTAACATCACCTTGGAGGAGCCTAGAGTAATCTTTCAAGTTGCAGGTAAGCAAATCTCCTTTTTTTTTTTTTTTTTTTAGATACTATAGGGTTTTAGGGTTTTTTAAAATTAATTTTAATGAAAGTTTACAGAGACTTTAGGGTTTCCAGTCATTTGCTGTTGCACTTTCTCCTACCCCCAACCCCCTGCTATTTCACTCTTGTCCTTAAAAAGAAAAAGGAAAACTCTTCCACTCCACTATGCAGCCTTCACTCTGGACTTCTGTTATGACAAGAACACTCATTTATATATCCCTTTTAAACAGTTCTGTTTCAAGGCAATATACATCATTCCTCCCCTCATTTTCTGTCTTACCTCAACCCTGATGTCAGTTTCATTTTACAACAGAGGCCCTATGCAATATTTGTCCTTTTGTGACTGAGATATTTCACTCAGCATAATGTCCTTCAGGGTCATCCATTTTGCATAATATTTTATGAGTTCCTTATTTTTCAATGCCACATAGTATTTCATTGTGTGAATATACCAGAGCTTCTCTATCCATTATGGGCACTTGGTTTGTTTCCAGCTTTTTGCTATTGTCAACAAAGCCACAATAAACATGGGTGTGCATATATATGCTTGCGTGACAGTTATGGTTTCTTTGGTTTATATTCCCAGTAGTGGAATTGCTGGGACAAACGGTATTTCTAGTTGCAACTTTTTGAGAAAGGGCCATACAGCCCTAGTTGTTGCATCATTTTACACTCCCACAAACGGTGAATAAGGGTTCCAGTCTTACACAACCTCAGCAGCATTTGACGTTTGCTGTAAATCGCCTTTTTAATAGATATGGAGGCCACTTACTCTGCCCTACCTGAATTATCAGGACCAACTTTTCTCTCACAGATCTTTGTTGTTGAAGTTGATGGTCTTGTTTCTTCACTCTTAACCATTTCTCTCCTCCCCAATACAAGGAGTTCCTTTTTCACTCTCTTTCCTCATTTTACATCTATGTCTCATGCCCCTAAAGGGCAAGATTTACTCTCAAAATTTAAAACTTCCCTCTTTTCCACCTTCCTATAATAAAATCTATCCCTATTCTTTTATTATAGTCCTTGTTTTAATGTTTTCTTGCATCTTTCCTCTAAGCAAAAGTTATTTACCATATTGTTAAAATCTATTCCTGCTGATTCTTACACTCTAAAACTCAGTCTTTACTATGAAGTCTAAATTTAACACCTTCTATAAGTTATTTTTTTCTGTATCTTACAATCCTCCACCTACCTTTATACAACTTAGCTCACCCACCTTGTCCCAAAGCCTATTATTCTGTCATAACGTATTTACATTCATCTTGCTACAAGTCTACTACTTTCAGTAGACAAGGTAGGTGCACTATCTGGACAGGCCAACTAGTAGCTTCTAGTACCCACAGCTGCAACTCTTGTCATGGGCATGCAGGACAATCTACATGTTGAACCTAATTGTATTAATCTTAATATTTGGTCCTTGCCTCATATGATTCCTCTCTAGTTTTCTACAGGAGCAGATGAGAGCTTTTACCAACCACACAGTCCATGAACTCCTGGTACTATCAACTGAATACCAATCATTACCCACCACCATTACACCTATGAACTCTGCCACCCAAAATAAACAGCCTTTTACCTTCCTTTTGAAATGTCACCCCAACTCAGCAGGAAGTAGTTACAGGAGATAAGAACCTCATTGCCACTATTCAATATTAATAAAAGACTGGAATATTAGGACTGCAGAGCCCTTTTCTTCCTATCCAAGAATCGCTACTAAGAGAGTCCAATAACAGGAAACAGCAGTTGTGCTTTTTCTCTCTGTGAAACTATCTTAACCTCCCATTTTCCCAGGAACAGTTATCTGAGACCCCTGCCCACTTCTCTATCTTGAAGGAAGCATTTATATTCGTCACCTTCCCCAATTCTCATGTAAGAAAGTATAAAATCCCCCTTTAATGCTTAGTGGGGCCTGGTCTTCTGCTTATGAGCCAGCTGAGCAGTTTCTCCTCAATAAACTATCTTTCTTAGCCTGCACTGGGTTCTGCCCTTCCTCAGCTACCTTACAACTGCATGGTCCAAAATTGGGAAAGGCTTCCAGCAAGGGCTGTATTCTGTCCTCATACCTTCCCAATCTGTATTCAGAGCAGATCATTCGGGATGCTGGGCTGTAAGAGGAGGAATTTGGCACCAGGATTGGTGTGTTATGCAGATGACACAACCTTGCTGGCTGAAACTGAGTAGGACCTGAAGCACTTGCTGCAGAAGATCAAGGACTGCAGCCTTCAATATGGATTGAAGCTCAACATAAAGAAAACAAAGATTCTCACCACTGGGCCAACTGGCAGCATCAGTATGGATGGTGAAGAGATTGAGATAGTTAGCAGTTTTAGTTTGCTTGGCTCCACAGTCAACCCTCTTGGTACCAGCATCCAGGAAATCAGGAGATGAATTGCATTGGCAAAATCATCTGTCAGGGACCTCTCCAGAATATTGAAGAGCAATGATGCCAGGCTGGAGACTAAGGTGCGCCTGATCTGGGCAATAGTCTTTGCAACTGCATGCTATGCATTGGAGAGTTGGACAGTGAATAGAGATGATAGGAAGATAATGGATACCTTTTAGCTGTGGTACTAGAAAAGAATGTTGAATATATCATGGTCTGCTAAGAGAACAAACACGTTTGTCCTGGAGAGGGTGAAGCTGGAGTCCTCCTTGGAGTCAAGGATTCTGAAGCTTCGTCTGACATACCTTGGGCATGTTGCAAGGAGGGACCATTTCTTAGAGAAGGCATCATGTTTGGGAGAGTGGAGGGACAGTGCAGCGCAGGAGAGGAAGACCCTCAATAAGATGGACTGATTCAGTGATTGGAATAGTGAGAGTAGGTGTGTTGGAGACAAAGAGGTTGATACAAGACAGAGTAGGGTTTAGGGCTCTTGTACACAGGGTCTCTATGAGTCGCAAACGACTTGATGGCACATAACAAGAACACAACAATGGAAGATGAAGATGTTTTTAAGAAACAATTCTCTCAGTACATAAAGAGCAATGTAACTCCAGACATGATGGAGGAGATCTATAAGAAAGCACACACTGCCAAATGAGAGAATCCAGTCTATAAGAAGGCGGAATTGCCCCAAAATGTCTCTTGCCCGAAAGAAAGGTGGGGTAGCTCAGAAATAGGCAAACCTGCTCGGAGCTCAGGAGCAGGATGCTGACAGTTAAATCATTTTTCTGTGAAGATTTTTCAGATAAAGACAATAATCTTATTGTTGAAGACACCTCTCCAAAGAAGTAATATATACATTCAATAAAATCATATTAAAATTTCAACAACTTTGTTTTATGGAATAGAAAAAGCTTATTCTCAAATTCATATTCAATTTCAAGGCACTCTAAATATAAAACATGTTCCAGAAAAAGAAAATTCAGAGGTCTTATACTTCCTCATTGTTGTTGTTGTTGTTATGTGCCGTCGATTTGCTTGTGACTCATAGCGACCCTATGTACAACAGCCATAAACCCTGCTCTATCCTGTGCCAATTGTACTGCCTCCGACACACCCATCCCGATTACCCCAGTCACTGAATGAATCCACGTTATAGAGGGTCTTCCCCTTCTGCGCTGTCCCTCCACCCTCCCAAGCATGATGTTCCTCTCCAAGGACAGGTCCCACCTTACAACATGTCCAAAGTATGTCAGACGAAGCTTCAGAAACCTTGCCTCTAAGGAGCAACCCAGTTTGACCCTCTCCAGAATAAATGTTTGTTTTCTTAGCAGTCCATGCTACACTCAATACTTTTCTCCAGCACCACAGCTCAAAGTCATCAATTCTCCTTCTAGCCTCCCTAATCATTGTCCAACTCTCTGATGCATAACAAGTGATAGCAAAGACCATGGCCTGTACCAGACACACCTTAGTCTCTGGAGTGACACCATTGCTCTTCAATACTTTGGAGACGTCCTTAACAGCAGACTTTTCCATTGCAATACATCTTTTAATTTCCTGGCTACTGGTGCCAAGAGTGTTGACTGTGGAGGCAAACAGACTAAAGTTGTTAACAAACTCAATCTCCTCACCAATGCAGATGTTGATAGATCTTCCACTAATCCTGACCCCTCATTTATCCTCATAGATCCCAGCCTCTTGGATAATCTGTTCTGCATACAGGTTGAAAAGGTATGGAGATAGGACACATCCCTGTTGTACACCCTTTGCAATTTTGAACTATGCAGTGTTTCCTTGCTCTGTTCTGACGACTGCCTTTTGGTCCAAGTACAGGTTTCACATTAGCACAATCAAGTGTTCTGGGATTCCCATTCTTCTCAGAGTCAGCCACAGTTTCTTATGATCCACACAGTCAAATGCCTTTGCATAGTCAATGAAACACAGATAGACATTCCTCTGGTATTCACTGCTTTCAGGTAAGATCCATCTAACATTAGCTACAATATCCCTAGTACCACGACCCCTTCTAAACCCAGCCTGGACTTCTGGCAGTTTTCTGCTGATGTGCTGTTCCATTCGTTTTTGGATAATTAGTAGACTATTGCTTGCATGTAAAATGTTATTATAAAGCTACAGTAATTAAAAAAATGTGATTCTGGTAGAAACCTGAAAAAAATAGAGTAATGGAAGAGAATTGAGAGTCCAGAAGTAAACCAATTTATCTATTTTGTAAAGCGTTATCAAGTCTATTTTATTCTTAATGCAGAAGAATGAAGTTGTATCCTCTCTTACATTGAGGGTGAAAAGAATATAAACTAAGAATGTAAACTATCAGATGACTAAACATTTCCACTATTATTTTATAGCAAAAATGTGTGAAAGCAGGAGCTCAAGAAGGTATTTGCACACCAGTGTTTATTGCAGCATTATTCATAATAGCCCAAAGGTAAAATCCACCCAAGTATCTAACAACAGATGAATAGATAAATACAATGTGATATATACATATATACATATGGTAAGAAGATGTGCTGTAATCCCAAAGGCAACTGTTTGAATCCACCAGCTGCATCTCCTCTTGTATTATTTACTGCCTCTGAAAACCTGCTGGAGGATCAGCTGTGGGTCAGTTCCAATTTGAAATAACACAACAATAAACAGCAATAAGAAGTGGAGTTCTGACACATGCCATGGAATGGATGAATCATAAAAACTTAGTAGGTGAATTAAATCAGATTCAGGACAAAAATATAATCCATGATCCTTACTAAATATTTGGAATAAGAAAATACGTAGATACCAAAATACTGGAAATATTATCACAGGCTTATAGAGTGTGAGAAAAGGGGTGGAACAAGAGGAAATGGTACTGAATTTCATTACTCCAATTTAATTGGCTTCTGCTTCTCCCCTTTGTAACCTGTCCCTCTCTCCTGACTTAAAGTCACCTGGGATGTCCAACTGCAATTAAACTGATTGAGAAATTATGGTATATTGACACAATGGAATAATATGTAGCACACAGGAACAATGATTTCATAAATTACTACCTAACTTGGGAGGGACTGCAGAGCATTATGCTGACTGAAATAACTCAGTCTTATAAGGAAAAATACTGTTGAAAACAATTATTGTAGAATGAATATGAAGTTCCAAAGAGGGTGGAGGGTGGAAGCAGAGGGGTGAGAATGTGCAGCAGGGGAGGATTAATCATAGGTCACATAATTTGATGGGGGTGGTAGTGAAGAAAATGGAATAGATCTGGTGTGAAAAACAATGGATTAGAATTTTGTAAATAAACTACTATAAAATTTCTTAAAAAGAATTTAATAAAGAAGAAAAAAAATAAAGAGAAGAGAAGCCTCCTGCCACTTTTTTCCAATGCAGTTCTCATAAACACATATCTCAGTAATGCCTCAAATACGTCTTAGTGACAGAGAGCAATCATACTAATTCCTCAGGGGCAGAAGGAGTGATCAACACAGCATCACCATATGCCTGGATGTATATACATGCCTTCAGTATACATGGATGTTGCTGGTAAATAATTCACTTTCTTCTCAACATTAAAACAAGAATCTTACAATCTTTTAGTAACCTTCTTTCCCTCACTAACTTATTACTGTGAGCATAAAAAACCCAAACAAAACCCCTGCAAATAAATATCAAACTTCCCTGTTAAATTGTATATAAAATAAAGTATTATTTTCTTATCAATTTCTAGTTATATCTACTTTCATTTAAAAAAGAGTTTTATAACAAATAAATCTGAAGTTCTTTTCTCCCCAATATTTCAAATAGTATTAAAAATTAGTAACTCAATACCAGTATACCCCAGAGGTAAAAAGGTACACATCCAGCTGTTTAAGGTAATACTAACCTTCAATAACAAACTTTCTCCTAACAGTGTACAAAGCCTAATACCTATCCATTTAAAGTAACTTGCCAGTCAATTGACTAAAAAACTTCTATAAAGTGCCTTCTTTGAAATACTGTCTTTGACATTCTAAATCATACCAGTTCAGCCTTAGCTAAAAACTGCTAATTTCGCCTCCCCCTACAACAAAAAGTAGTCATAGTCACCCCTTCCACCTTACTGTACTTAAAAAATGACACTTTGAGCCCCCAAAAAGCAGCTCTCATAGGTCAGCTGGCAGACAATGTAATCCTTCTCTCTACCGCAAATGTTACCCGCCTACTTTCAATTAACTGCACAAAAGCAGTAAGTGATGTTTCCTGCTCTTACTATAACCACACCCTTTCCTTGTCAAATATCACTCAATGCTTTACAGTCCTACAATCTGATGGGTGTGTGTGTGTGTGGGGGGGGGTGTGCATGTGAAGGAAATGGGAAAGATGTGGGGAGAAAAACAATGTGTTCAGACTTTGTAAATAAACCAGTATAAAATAAAATAATTTTTAAAAAGTGCTCTTGTGGCAACTCAGCTTGTAGATGTTTGCAGATCAACTGGACTGGAGTCTGCATATGTGACTTTTTAACATCCCCCCACCCCCCCCGCCCAATCTTTATACTCACAAATACACAAGTTCAAAATACCCTCTCTTACCCAAAACATTCCCCTAAAACAAAACCCCAAAAACCCCAGTCTATTATTGCCACTATACTCCTAAAAGCAAGTCTTGCAGCAGCCATAGAAAGCCAACAGAAATTTTTATACTCTCTTGAAGGATGGCTACCTTGCCTTCTTCCTTCGACTCTCTTAAAATAATTTTCCTAATCTTAATGTTTGGTCCTTACTGTGTGCAGTTTCTCTCTAGTATTCTACAAGAGCAAATGAGAGCTTTTGCCAATCACATAGTCTGTGAATTTCTCATTTTATCAACTGGGTACCAACCATTACACTCCATCAACCCATCTGCCAACTCCACTGCCTAAAACCAACAGCCTTTCCTTCCTTTATATTGTTGTGCCCATCTAGCAGGAAGTAGTTACAGGAGAGAAACTCACCTCCTCCATCATATAACAAAAGTCTGTAATGTTAGAGCCATGGAGCTTCCCTCCCTTTCTTTCCCAGAACAGCCACAAAAATGATCAAAGCAGAAGCTGCAAATCTGTTTATCTCTGTTAGGGCTGCAAAACTATTCTACCTCCCTTTCCCAGGAATAAGTATTTATGATCCCCAACCTGTTTCCTTATCATGTAGCAAGCAGCGGTGAATATTTCCGCTCCCAATTTCCTTATAAGGCAGTATAAAACTCTGTTCTAAGTAGCTGCTGGTCTCTCCTTTAGAGTCAGCCTGCAACTTTCTCCTCAGTAAACTTTCTTTTTTGGCCTGAATTGGATTCTGTCCTTCCTCAGCAACCTACAATTCCTCACTTTGAATACACAAGGGCATATCACCTGCATAAAGAAGGGTATTGATAAGTCTTCCATCAATCCTGATGTCATATATTTTCTTCAGAGAATCAAACTTCTTGAATAATTTGCTTAGTATCTAGAGTAAATAGGTATGGAGAAAGGACAACATCCTTATGCACAGCTTTCCTAATTATATTTTATTATGTTTACCTTTCCTAATTTTAAACCGCTCAGAGGAGGGGTTAGGCATCTGACTAGCTGAAGTTGGGCAGCTTAGAGGACAGC
>NW_006400042.1:387159-394499 GCF_000299155.1 Elephantulus edwardii | reverse complement strand
GATCCCTTTGAGCTGTGGTGCTGGAGAAGAGTATTGAGAATACTATGGACTTCTAGGAAAACAAACAGATTTGTCCTGGAAAGGGTTAAACCGGGTGGGTCCTTGGAGGCAAGGATTCTGAGGCTCCGTCTAACATACTTCGGACATGTTGTGAGGAGAGACGGGTTCTTGGAGAGGGACATCATGCTCGGGAGGGTGGAGGGACAGCGCAGGAGTGGAAGGCCCTCTATGAGGTGGACTGATATAGTGATTGGGATAATTGGGATGGGAGTGTTGGAGACAGTGCAATTGGCACAGGACAAAGTGGAGTTTAGGGCTCTTGTATATAAGGTCGCTATGAGTTGCAGGCGACCTGATGGCACATAACAACAACATAACACAATTTTAAACCATGAAGTATTCCATTGCTCTGTTTTTCTAAGTGTCTCTTGATATAAGTATAGGTTTTACACAGTAAAATAAAATTTTCTGGAATTGGTAATAGTTGCACAAAACTGTGAATGTAATTAATATCATGAACTATACACATAAAATGGTAAGATTAATGTTTTATATATTTTATCACATTTTTAAAATGAAGTAGAAGATAGTCTTCTTAAATTCTCCTCTCAATTTGTTTACCCAAATTCAACTCATTGCCTTCTAGTCAAAATTGACTCATACTGGATCCTCTATTAGATTTCCAAGACTTTAAGTTGGAGATTGTCGATTTTTCTCCCTCAAAGATAATTCCAACCAACAGAGTTGCAGACTTTGGGTTAGCAGCACAGCTTTTTATTAATTACATCAACAAACCTCCCTCAGCTTGATTAGTAGAATAAAATATTCTCTGGGGAAAATAACCAACTTCTCACTGGTAATAATGTTTCCAAGACAGCTAAAATGAGAACTGAAGGGCTTTGTCTTTAGTATATTCATTTTCCTCATGGTAGTTACCATGAGGTTTCCTTGTTCATATTCTTTTTGGTGATAATTGTGTGATTCAATCGTTTTGTCTCCTTACCAGGAGCATAACACTGCTACTAAAATAAAAATCTCAGCCTTTTCTCCTGGATCCTCTTTCTAACTCTAAAATCACCTTCATCCCAGAGCCAAGCAAAGGAGTGATTCAAATTACTTCAGTGATGGCTATTTGAATGGCATAGCATGCAGCCCCAAAAGGGACACATTTCAGCTTTGATAGCCACATACTATTTTCCTGCCATTATTCTCACTTTTTCTTTCTCCCCTCTTCTGCTCCTCCTCTTTTCTTCCTTTTGCTCTTCCTTTGATCCTTTCTTCACTTCCTTTCCTTCACCCAATTTGGACATTTCTTCAGTCCATCTTAAGTATCTAAGTCTGTGGTTATACTTTCACTGATATTCAGGAAAGAACAGGATGAAAACGGAAAGCTTTGGAAATAAACCAACTCATTCTGTATACGTCTATACTGAACTGAGAGTTGTCCTCTTCTAGGAAGGCTCCATCTACAGATTTTTATGTAGCTCCCTTATCTCAACAGCTACCAGCCACTATGTATTCTCCTCACAAATAAATTTTCATTGCCTGGTTTGAGCTGTGTGGGTCCTGATAGGAACACAGGAATTCTGCCTTTAAATCCAAGCATTCACCAAGAACCAGAGAATCAGAATTAGCAAGTTTCAGAAGTCATTCTGCAGCCCTCAAAGATGATGGTACTCACAATAGTTATGTGAATCAGGGTGTATGTATGTATGTGTATATGTGTATATGCTGTTGTTGTTTTTATGTATAAATGAATATCCTGTGACTCATAGAGACCCTTATGTACAATAGCTCTGAACCCTGCTCTCTCCTGAGCTAGTCTCATTGTCTTTGACACAACTACCCCCATTACCCCAGTTACTGTGTCAATACATCTCATCTGGGGTTTTCCTCTCTTGTGCTATCCCTCAACCCTTTCAAGCATAATGTCCTTCTGCAAGAACTGGCCCTTACTGGCAATATGCCCATAGTATGTGAGACAGAGCTTCAAAATCCTTGCCTCAATGGAGAAAGACTAAAAATATTTTCCTTGCAAACATGGACCAGACAATGATGCCCACTGTCACCATTTCAATATTGTATTGAAAGTGCTTGCTAGGGCAATATGACAAGAGAAGGAAATAAAAGACATCCAGATCAGCAAAGAGATGGTTAAACTGCTGCTATATGCAGATGATGATAGTGTACACAGAAAACTCCAAAGACTCAACAAAAATACTGTTAGAGTTAATAGGCCAATTTAGTAGAGTGGCAGGATGTTAGATCAATATAAAAAAATCAATAGGATTCCACTACAGTAACAAAGATAACTCAGAGAAGGAAATCAAGAAAGCAATATCATCTAAAATAGCCAACCACAAATTGAGATACTTGGGAGTGAACCTAACTAGAGATACAAAAGATCTATACAGGTTCTCGGCTGGATGCTGCTGTGTCAGCACGCGGGAGCCCGGGTTTGAACTCGAAATAAACTTTGTTAATTTGGCTAAATGGCTCAGTGGTCTTTTTGGGGACTCGCTCCGTTACATTTGGAGGCTCCAGCAAGATCTCCCTAAATTCATCCAAACCCTGATCACCGGCCAACGGAGTAACTGTGATGTCACTGTAGGATTCTTCCTACCTGTGGAAACCCATCATGAACTGTATGAATTATTTAGCTTCCGACTGACGAGCTTCCGGATATGGAGCAGGTAGAATAAACTCCATCTTTCCAGCAGATGCCAACTTTCCCTCATGTTTTGAGAAAGGTCGTGCTGACATCTGGCAACCACCTTGGAGAAAATGTCATCATAGCAGCGGTATGGCCATTCTCTTATCTAACTGGTAATATAATTTTTAAAGGACCAACAGTTGGAATGCTACCTCGCTTGGAGACTGGTCACCTCTTCATACATATGGTCCCAGACTTCCTATGAAAGGATTTGTGGGAGGAATGTAGACTATTGATATGAAGAACTTTCAAAATGAATTGTGGAAATTAGTTGCTAGCATGGATTCGATAAATATTTCCTGTATCCCAAAAGATAAATGTAAGGGAGATAATGTTATAAATGCCAAAGTTATGTCTTGTGTACCTGAACCATATGTCTTATTAATGTGATCACTGGTGATTATCCAAGATATAAAGATATAATGTAAGTTGTTCTCATTGTAAAATCTCTAACTGTATTAGCTCTATTACCAAGGATGATTCAGTAGTTATTTTGAAGAATCCTCCTTTTGTTATGACACTGGTAAAGTTAGATGATATTTGGTATGATGATAAAAGCTTGCAAATTTTAAAAGAGTTATATAAGTTGTCATCTAGAGCCAAAAGAGCTATAGGTCTTGTTATTGTAGGAATTGTTTCTCTTATCTCTGTGATTGCTACTGTCTCTACTTCTGCTGTAGCTTTAACTCAAGAAGTTCAAACTGCTAAGTTTGTAAATGGGTTAATGCATAATGTGACAAAAAATTGGGTAGAGCAAGAAGATGTGGATGAAGTTATGGAACAGAAATTAAATGCTTTATATGGTATGGTAAATGTATTAGGAAACATGGTGCAACAAATTAGAATGAAAGAAAAGTTAAGATGCCATGCGGCATATGACTCTATTTGTGTTGCTAAATTGAAATACAATAGCTCAGATAATGGTTGGACAAAAATAATATCTCATTTAAAAGGGGTTTGGATGTCTAATAATGATTCTCTTGATTTGTATGATTTGCACCAAAGATTTATAGAAATGCAGAATACCCCAGATATAGATATCTGTCCAGCAGAACAAGCTAGTCTAATTTTTAAAGATCTGAAAAACTGGTTTCCTTCTGTAACTTCATTTAGAAATCTTCTTTTTACGATTGTTGCTCTTTGTATTGTTATCATGGGTATACTAAGGATCCTCCCTTGTGTTGGTCATGTATTAGCCAAGCGTTATAAAGAATTTCTAGGTAAAGTACATAAATTTCAACTTAAGGCCCTCCCCAGACAAATGCAGGATGTGTAGCCAAAGATGGGCAAGGAATGAGACTCACTCATGATCCTAAGACAGGGAGTAGCATTGACTGCTATGATCCCAAGGACGGGCAACTTGAGTTTGAGGTCTCACATCCACCTAAGACAGGCAACATCCTATATTTTATAAGAGGGAACTGTTAGGGGCCTGGCTACCTTGCAAAGTGAGCTTAGCCCTGTACTGTGAAACCAGCAAGACTAACTCCATCTTGATTATAAAATCTGCTTGGCAATGAACAACTCAAGGAAGGAAGATGTTAATAAATAAAAGTGACTGAAGGTCTCAGGCCTTAAGGAATGTAAAGCCTTATGGCTCAAACCCATTATCATTATTTCACTGAAACTGTTAAATCAATGGTTTCATTTATTAAGAAAACCCAGTGGGGAATGAAAGAACCAGTTACCAGAAACTCAGTTTCTGGTAAAGTACAGTTAACCCCACTCCACTCTCTTGAGTGGTTTTTAGCAAACAAACAACCCCCACCTGTGGTAAATTCCACCCTGATTGATGAACTGCCATAAAGTGGAATTCTTCTTCTTTTTAAGGGCACAATGAATTTTCTGCATTCCTGAATCTGAAGTAACTGGTAAGATTCAAATAGGTTTCCAAACTGTTTCCCTGAGCTATGGCTAACCAATTGAAGGTGGACAAATACTCAAACTACTGTGGATGGCCAATCATGGCATGTATGGTTGGGCAGGGGAATAGCAGAGGTATAAAAGGAGGGGCAGGCATCAATTCGGGGCTCTCGGCTGGATGCGGCTGTGTCAGCACGCGGGAGCCCGGGTTCGAACTCAAAATAAACTTTGTTAATACGGCAAAAAAAAGTATCTATACAAAGAAAACTACAGAGCATTTCTGCAAGACACAATAAAAGACCTAAAAAAATTGAAAAATATGCCTTGCTAATGGATATGAAGACTCAATATGGTGAAAAGGACAATCCTATCAAAAGCAATCTACATGTTCAATGCAATCTCAATCCAGATACCAAATTCATTTTTCAAGGAGATTGAAAGGAAAATTATCAAATTTATTTGGAGAAGCAAGAGACCTCAAATAAGTAAAACACTTCTGAGAAACAAAATTCAGGTTGGAGGCATAGCACTCCCTGACCTCAAAACCTCAAAACACAGCAGTAGTAACCAAAACAGCATGATACTGGTATAATGAGAGGCACATAGGCCAATAGAACAGAACTGAGAACACACATACAGACCCAGCTATCTAGGGTCAACTGATATTTGACAAGGAAATCAAAGCTATCAAACGGGGAAATAATAACAACCTTTTCAACAAATGGTGTCAAAATTGGACTTGCACCTACAGAAAGCAGAAACAGTATCCACATCTCACACAATATGCAAAACTCAACTCAAGGTGGATCAGAGACCTGAGATTAAAGTCCAAAACCATAATGTTCATAAGAGACAAACTGGGATCAAACTTAGAAACTCTAGTCCAAGGTATAAAGAGACTGCCATATACAACCAGAAATATACAATCTAAAGAGGATAAAATTGATGCATGGAACCTTCTAATGACTAAATCCATGTGTGAATCAAAACCTTTTTCCAACATGGTTAAAATAAAACCTATAGACTGGGAACAAATATTTGGTAATACCATCTCAGACAAAAGTCTTATAACAAAAGTTTACAGAATACTCCTGGGCCTCCACAAGAAAAAGACTGATAACCCAATTACAAAATGGGCAAAAGACATGGAAAGAATTTTCACAGAGGAAGATATTTGAATGGCAAACAGAAACATGAAAAAATGCTCCAAATCACTGGCAATAAGAGCGATGCAAATCAAAACCACAGTGAGGTACTATCTCACTCCAGTAACAGTGGCAAAGTTTAACAGGGCAGCAAGTAATAAATGTTGGAGAGGAGTGGCAAGAAAGGAACTCTTATACATTGTTGGTGGGATTGTAAAATCGTACACCATTCTGGAAGGTAGTTTGACGCTTCCTCAAAAAGCTGAACATAGAAATTCCATGTGACCCGGCTGTTTCACTACTTGTAATCTACCCTGGGAAAATGAGAATTGAGGCACAAACTGAGATTTGTACACCAATTTTCATAGCAGCATTATTCACCATCTCAAGAACATGGAAACAGCCCAAATGTCCAACCTCAAACACATGAATTGAGAAATTATGGTACATTCACACAATGGAATACTACACAACACACAGGAGAAATGGTTTTGTAAATTATTGTCTAACTTGGGAGGGACTGGAGAGCATTATGCTGAGTGAATTAACTCAGTCTCACAGGATAAATATTGCATAAAACCATTATGGTAGAATGAGTGTAAGGATCCAAGAAGGGTGGGAGAGGTTGGGAGAAGAGGGATGTGGATGTTCAGGTGGAGGAGGGATTAATCATTGGGTATTCTATTTGAAGGGTGGGGGTGGGGTTAGGGAAATTGAGAGAATTTGTTCTTGAAAACAATGTATTGGAATATTGTAAATAAATTAGTTGTTGTTGTTGTTATGTACCGTCAAGTCACTTGCGACTCATAGCGACCCTATATACAAGAATTCTAAACTCTGCTCTATCCTGTGCCAACCTCACTGTCTCTGACACACCTACTTCCATTACTCAAATCACTGAATTGATCCACCTCATCGAGGGTCTTCCTGTCTTGCTCTATCTCTCTACTCTCCCAAACATGATGTCCCACTACAAGAAATGGTCCCTCCTCCCTCCTTGCAACATGCCCAAAGCATGTCAGACGAAGCTTCAGAATTTTTGCCTCCAAGGAGCAGCCTAGCTTCACCCTCTCCAGGACGAACCTATTTGTTCTCCTAGCAGTCCATAGTATATACATTCTTCCCCAGCAACACAGCTCAAAGGCATCAATTCTCTTTCTATCATCTCTAGTCACTGTCCAGCTCTCTGACACATAGCATGCAATTGCGAACACTATGGCCTGGATCAGGCTCACCTGTCTCCAGCCTGACATCTTTGCTCTTCAGTACTCTGGAGAGGTCCCTGACAGCTGACGTTCCCAATGCAATTAATCTCTTGATTTCCAGGCTGCTGCTACCAAGAGTGTTGACTGTTGAGCCAAGCAAACTAAAACTATTAACTATCTCAATGTCTTCACCATCCATACTGATACTGCCAACTGGCCCAGTGGTGAGATTCTTTGTTTTCTTGATGTTGAGCTTCAATCCATATTGAAGACATTGAGTGCCTTAGGTCATCCTCAGTTTCAGCAAGCAGGGTTGTGTCATCTGCATAATGTAGGTTGTTGATGAATCTTCCTCCAATCCTGATGTCACATTCCTGCTCAATAAACTGTTGTTGTTGTTATGTGCTGTCGAGT
>NW_006400042.1:368856-385109 GCF_000299155.1 Elephantulus edwardii | reverse complement strand
GAAATTCAGGTGGGATAGACTCAAAGTCATATTTTGGTTGCCTTGGATTTGGTTTAATTTTCCTCAGCTTCAGCTTGAACTTGCATATGCGTAGTTGGTGGTCTGTTCCACAGTCAGCTCCTGACCTAGTTTTCACAGCTGATATTGAGCTTCTACAGCAGTTCTTTTCACAGATGTAATCAATCTGATTCCTATGCATACCATCAGGTGAAATCCAAGTATATAACTTGCGTTTATGTCTCTTAAAAATATATTTGCTATGAGTAAGTCACTGATTGTGCAAAATTCGATCATTCTCTCTCCAGCTCAATAAACTAGTAGGGGGAAAAAATTCTTGCCTCAAAGGAGCACCTTGGTTTCACCCTTTCCAAGACAGAGCTCTTTGTTCTTTGCAGTCCATGTTCAATACTCTTCTCCAGCACTACAACTCAAATGTATCAATCTTTCTTCTGACAACCTTAAGTCATTGTCCAGCTCTCTGATGTGAAGACTATGTATGGCTTGATCAGGTGCACTTTAGGCTCTAGTTTGACTTCGTTGCTTGTTAACACCCCGGAGAGGGCCCTGACAGCAGATTTTCTCAGTGCAATTTTTCTTTTGATTTCCTGACTGCTGGTGCCAAGTGTGTTGATTGTGGAATTGAGCAGGATACAATTGTTAACAATCCCAATATCCTCTTCCCCTATCATGGTACAGCCAATTGACCCCGTGGTGAGAATCTTTGTCT
This sequence comes from Elephantulus edwardii, assembly GCF_000299155.1. Classification (NCBI taxonomy): domain Eukaryota; kingdom Metazoa; phylum Chordata; class Mammalia; order Macroscelidea; family Macroscelididae; genus Elephantulus; species Elephantulus edwardii. The sequence goes on along the minus strand of NW_006400042.1, from coordinate 384,382 downwards.
TCTTGATGTTAAGCTTCAATTCATATTGAAGACTGTCGTCCTTCACCCTCTGCAATAAATAATTCAGGCCCTCATCTATTTTGGCAAAGTTGTGTCATCTGCATAACAGAGGTTGCTGATGAGTCTTCCTCCATTTATTTTGCCACACTCTTTTCCATAAAGCCCAGCCTCCCAAATGATCCATGCCACACATAGATTGAAAAAGTGTGGAGACAAGACATATTCCTGTCACTCCTTTTCTGATTTTGAATGATACAATGTTTCCCTTGCTCTGTTCCGATAACTGCTTCCTGGTCCAAATATAAGTTATGTATGAGTATAATCAGCTGTTCTGGAATTTCCATTCTTCTCAAGGTTAGCCACAATTTGTTGTGATTCATACAGTCAAATGCCTTGGCATAGTCAATGAAACATAGATAGACATTCTTCTCATATTCTCTGCTCTCAGACAAGATCCATCTAACATTGGCTATGATGTACATATAGTGTCATATTCTTTTCTAAACTCAGCTTGTATTACTGTTATTTCTTTGTTGATGTACTGTTCCAGTCATTTCTGGATCATTTTCAGCAGGATTTTGCTTACATGTGATAGGAGAAATGTTATATGATAATTTCCACTGTGTTGGGTCATTCTTTTTCAGAATGGGAATAAATATGGATTTCTTCTGTCAGTTGGCCAGGTAGTTGTCCTCTACTGTTCTTGACATAACTTGGTGAACTTGTCCAGGGCAGCATTTGTTTGTTGATATATGTCAATCCGTATTCCATTAATTCCTGGGGCCTGTTTTTGCAAATTCCTTCAGAGCAGCTTAAATTTCCTCTTTCATCACCATTGACTCCTGATCATATTTTGCTTTGTGAAATTCTTCTGTGTCAGCCAGTTTTTTTGGTTCAGTGACTCTGTGTGCTCCTTCCATCTTCTTTTAATGCTTTCCAAATCATTCAATATTCTGCTCATAGTATCCTTAAGCATTGCCACTCAAGGCTTGAATTTGTTCTTTTGTTCTTTCAGCTTAAGAAATGCCAAGTGAGTTCATCCCTTTTGATTTTCTGACTCTAGCTCTTTGCACATCCATATGTAAGGAACAAATCAATTACCATCTAGGGCAGCATTCAACATTTGATATAACCCTAACCCTAACCCTAATTCTAACCCTAACCCTAAATGGCAAATGCACCCCCCCCACACACCCACCCACCCCTGCATAGATTCCTCTAAATAATTCTGGGCAGGCTTTTATCAAGAAAATTCCTTGAAGGGTTTCCTGCCTGGATTTGAATGATGGTTTCTCTTTGCCTTTATTATCTTGGGGAAATTGTTTGCTCTTTTGTAAAACAAATAGGATAGTGCCTAGGCTCTGGGTTCTCATGTAAATTAGATGAATGTGGGCAGGTGAAGTGCCCATTAATCTTAGCTCTTATCATTCTTTCTCAGTTATAAGAAAAGAAAAATCTAGGAATATTGAATTTTCTTACAAATATACCCAAGAACACATGAACACAACACAAAGGGCCCCTGTCTCCATGATAAAACTTACAAGAGAGCACTGTGTGCCTGTCCTGCTGATGCTTCAGAGAGCCTATCACCACAGGAAAGATTGCATTTTAAAGGTGAATTAAGGACTAATACCTCAAAAATGTAAAATAAGAGATGCAGCTGTTTCACATGAAAGGTAAGCATATTACCTGATTTTATACCTTGTAATTTTTAGAAATAGCACAGACATTTCTATCTGATTAATAATTATTTTATATAGCTTAAGTCTAATATATTTGCAGTTCTCTTCAATTATATAAAGTAAAATAAGGCGATTTACCTCCCTCCTTTACTATAATGTTCCAGTAATATCCTTATAATAGAGCCATAAATAATATTTAAAAGAAACACACACTGTTCAGTTACCGAACTTCATAATCAGAATCATCCAAGCAGGTATTGTGATTATGCTTACAGGGGAAAAAGTGCTTACTGAATCAGATAAGTAGATCAATCTCAAAAAGAAGATCATCTCATGCATTTCTCATACAAAAGAACGAACATTTCCCTATCAAAATGAACAAAAATTTTTCACAAAAGGAGAAAATAAATACTGAAGTTGTAACATTTAATTTGTTTAAATAAATATGTTGTTGTTATGTGCCGTTGAGTCGCTTGCGACTCATAGTGACCCTATACACAGCAGCCTTAAACCCTGCTCTGTCCTGTGCCAATCTCATTGTCTCTGACATACCTAGCCCCCTTACAGCATTCACTGAATCAATCCACCTCATAGAAGGTCTTTCTCTCCTGCACTGTCCCTCCACCGTCTCAAGCATGACATCCTTCTCTAAGGACTGGTCCCTCCTTGCAACATGTCCAAAGTACGTCACATGAAGCTTCAGAATCCTTGCCTCCAAGGAGCAGCCTGGTTTCATCCTTTCCAGGACAAACCTATTCGTTCTTTCAGCAGTCCATGATATATTCAATACTTATCTCCAACACCACAGCTCAAAGGCAGGCCAGCTCTCTGATGGATAGCAAGTGATTATAAAGACCATGGCCTGTATAAGGCACACCTTAGTCTCCAGACTGACATCATTGCTCTTCAGTACTTTGGAGACGTACCTAACAGCAGACATTCCCATTGCAGTACATATTTTAGTTTCCTGGCTGTTGGTGCCAAGAGTGTTGCCTGTGGAGCCACACAATCTAAAGCTATTGACAATCTTAATATCTTCACCCATCTTGATGCTGCCAATTGGCCCAGTGGTGAGAATCTTTGTCTTCTTGATATTGAGCCTCAATCCATATTGATGTCTGCAGTCCTTGACCTTTTGCAGCAAGTGCTCCAGGTCCTACCCAGTTTCAGCAAGCAGGGTTGTGTCATCTGCATAACACAGATTGTTGATGAATCTTCCACCAGTCCTGATGCCACACTTCTCTTCAAACAGCCCAGCCTTGTGGATAATCTGCTCTGCATATAGATTGAGAAGGTATGGAGATAGGACACATCCCTGGCATACACCTTTCCCAATTTTGAACCATGTAGTGCTTCCTTGCTCTGTTCTGATGTCTGTCCAACTATAGATTTTGCAAAACAGTCAAGTGTTTTGAGATTCTCATTCTTCTCATAGTTAGCTACAGTTTGTTGTGATCCACACAGTCAAACGCCTTTGCATAATCAATGAGACATAGATAGGCATTCCTCTGATACTTTCTGCTTTCAGCCAAAATCCATCTAACATTAGTTACAATATCCCTAGAACCATGACCCCTTCTAAACCCAGCCTGGACTTCTGGAAGTTCTCTGTTGATGTTCTGTTCTAGTAATTTTTGGATAATCTTCAGCAAATCTTGCTTGCATGTGATATCAGTGATACTGTTCTATAATTTCCACACTCTGTTGGTTCACCTTTCTTTGGAATGGGAAGAAATATAGATCTCTTCCAGTCAGTTGGCCAGGTGGTTGTCCTCCAGATATCTTGGCACCACTTGGTAAGCACATCTAGGGCAACATCTGTTAGTTAATTGCATCAATTGGTACACCATCAATTCCTGGGGTCTTTCCCCGCTCCCCAATTCTTTCAAAGAATTTTGAACACTTCCTTCATCACTATAGGCTCTTACTCATATATTATTTCATTAAATTCTTCTATGTCTGCCAATTCCTTTCAGTACACTCTTCCCACCTTCTTTTCATACTTCCTGGATCATTTAATATTCTGCCTAAAGCATCTTTAAGTATAGCAACTCGAGGTTTGAATTTGAGCAAGTTTGGCCCTTTTGATTTTCTGACTCCAGCTCCTTGCACATTTCATTGTAATATTTTACTTTGTCATCCCATGCTTCCTTTTGCAATCTTCTGTCCAGCTCTTTAGTATCTTGAATTCTTCCTTCCGCTTCGGCTTCTCTGCGCTCCAGTGCAATAATCAGTTTCTTCTGATATCCATTTTGGTCTTTTCTTACTCCTCTGTCTTTCTAATGACTGTTTGCACTCTTCCTGAATGATACCCTTGATATCCTCCCACAACTCATCTGGTCTTCGCTCATTAGTGTTCAAGGCCTCTAACCTGTTCCTGAGATGGCTCAGAAATTCAGGTGGGATAGACTCAAAGTCGTATTTTGGTTGCCTTGGATTTGGTTTAATTTTCCTCAGCTTCAGCTTGAACTTGCATATGAGTAGTTGGTGGTCTGTTCTACAATCAGCTCCTGGCCTAGTTTTCACAGCTGATATTGAGCTTCTTCAATGGTTCTTTCCACAGATGTAATAGATCTGATTCCTATGCATACCATCAGGTGAAATCCATGTGTATAACCTGGGTTTATGTTTCTTATAAAATGAATTTGCAGTGGATAAGTCACTTTTTTGTACAAAATTCAATCATTCTATCTCCAGCTACATTTCTGTCACTGAGTCCATATTTTCCAACTACTGATTCTTCTTCTCTGTTCCCAACTTTTGCATTCCAGTCACCCATTGTTATCAGTGCAACTTGATTGCATGTTTGATCGATATCCGACTGCGAAAGTTGGTAGAAATTGTCTATTTCTTTTTCTTTGGCTCTGGTTGTTGGTGCATATATCTGAATGATAGTGGTAGTCACTGGAGTTCCTTGTATGCATATGGATATTATCCTGTCACTCACAACATTGTATTACAAGATGGAAGATCTCTCTCAAGTGGTGAGCATTCATCCAAATTCTTAAAAGTGCATGCTGCATTTTTAATCATTGGGTATGCATGCAGAAACTGAGTAAGGAAAAACAAGTATTGATTCATTTGAATTATGGTGCCAATAAAGAATAAAGACCATAGAATGTCAAAAGAATAAGCAAATCTCTCTTGGATGAAGTGCACCAGCATGCTCATTGAGAAGGAAAGTAGTGAGATTTCATCTCATTTATTTTGGATATGTTATCTAGAGAGATGAGTAGGTAAAATAGCCAGCTGGTCAGTGAAAAATAAGAAGATCCTCAAGGAGATTGATTAACTCAGTGGACGCTCGAAGGGACTTAAACATAGCAGTGATTCTGAAGAGAACGTAGGATCATACACATGTTGTTCTCTTCTGTTCTACATAAGGTCGATGTCAGCCAGATTCTACTTAATTCCACCTGATCATAACAATATTATTTAATACTCACAATATTCTTATGAAGTAGATATTTTAACCTGTGAATCTATACATCATAAAATATTTTTAAATTCATATTAAAAATTATTGTTATTTGAGTGAAAGTTTAAAGTAAGTTGATTTTTCTTGAACAACTTACACAGTTTCTTTTTTGTGCTATTGATTGCAATATTTGAGATGTAATAGCATTCTTTTTGCTTCATGCTATGCTTCCAGTTTTTATATCCTCTCCCTTCCAGTTTCAGAATCATGCATATGGTCCATTAGGCCTTTGAACTAATAATATCTTATTTTCTTAATTCTTGTTTTCTCATGTTTTGTTTTGTTTTTTAACATTGAGAAGAGACAGAATCCCAGAACATTTAATTATGCTTATATGAAACCAAGAAATTGTTTCCCACAGATTAAGGGAACACTGTGGTTTAACATAACAAAGGAGTATGTCAGGGGGGAAAAATAGAAATCCCTTTTCTATATCCATTCAATCTGTGTGCTGAACAAATAATTTAAAAAGCTGGACTCTTTTTTTTTCTAAAAAAGCTGATGAAAAATATGGTGTCAGGTTGGAGAAAGACTCACCAACAACCTGTGTTATGTAGATTACACAACCTTGTGTACTGAAAGTGAGGAGAACTTGAAATGTTTGTTGCAGAAAATAGAATATTCCAATACAGATTACATCTCAACATCAAGACAAAAATTCTCACCACCAGGCTGATAAGCAAAATCATGGTAAATGGAAACAAGATTGAAATTGTCAAATATTTCATCTTAATGGGATCCACAATCAACACCCTTGGCACCAACATTCAAGAAATCAAAAGATACGTTGCAACGAGAAAGGCTGCTCTCAGGGTTCTCTCAAAGGTACTGAGGAGCAATGATGTCAATTTAAAGACTGAGGTGTACCTGACTCAAACCATAGTTTTTTCAATCACTTGCTATGCATCTGAGCACTAGACAGTGAATAAGGATGACAGAAGAAAATTTACGCCTTTAAGCAGTGGTAGTAAAGAGTACTGAACATTCCTTGGCCTGACAAAAGAACAGCTATTTCCTTCAGAAAGCGCCACCAGTGTTCCTTGGAGGCAAGAATGGTAAAACTTCATCACATATATTGGGCACATTGTTAGGAGGGGATACTCCTTGGAAAGGGATATCATGCTCAAAAAGGTGGAGAGTCAGTAAAATAGAGGAAGATCTTCAACAAGATGGATTGGCACTGTGACTGCAGCAAAGTTTGTTAGAAATGAAAAGGATGACACCGAATAGGTCAGGGTTCAGATCTGTTTTTCATAGGGTTCATATGGGTCATACTCCACTTAATAGCATATAACAACAACAATTGATTTGGGAGATACCAGTAGCCATACCTTCGACGGCCACTTGCAAGCTTTTAAAACCCTAGTTGTTACTCAGTGAAGTAGGGGGTAGAGTATTGGTTTTGTGGACTATATTATCAAGGTGTTTGGATATGGCTGAGAAGTTTTCATAACTTCACACTACTCTACACAGAGGTGTACTTACACTTTACACAAATATATAAAATCTATTCAATTTCTCATAAAATTGTTTTTCATATTAGTATTGATGAATCCAATCATTAAAACACTTAATATTTATAAAAAATATTAGACATAGCCAATGGAAAAAAGAAACAGTCTTTCATACAGGAAAGAAATAGTGTTCTAGGAAATGAGAGGTTATGCAATCCTGATATCATCTACAAGAATCAGTAGAATACTAAAGTATACATGAAGATCTTATCTTTCAAATATTCAGCATTCACCTAAACTCCTAAAAGTCCATATGCTGGACTTACATCAGGCAACATAGGAAGTTAGAGAAACAGTGCAGGTTAGAATGTCCCTGAGGACAGAACTCAGCTGCTAGGAGACCAATTATTCTGGAACTTGGAGGTGGTGGAATACCAAGAAAGGCCACAGTTGAAACTGGCAGCTACAACTGGATATTACATTTAATGTATTTATCCATGGGCTTATAGCTCTCTGTGAAACTGTGAAACATCTGTCACTTCCTGCAGTCAGAACCCCATAGCGAAGGGAAAGAAAATATACAGTAAAGGTTTCATTATTGTTGCTGTTGTTCAGTTCATTGTGACTCATGTGACCCTATGAACAATAGATCGGATCATTGTTCTATCCTGTGCCAAATATTTTATTGTCGTTGTTGCTATGCACCATTGAGTCACCTCTGATTCATAACGACCCTATATATGACAGTTCTGAAGCCTCCCCTATCCTGAGTTAGTCTCACTGACTCCGACACACCTATTCCCATTACCCCAATTTCTGTGTCATTCCATCTCATCCAGAGTCTTCGTCTCCTTTGCTGTCCCTCAATCATTCCAAGCATGATGTCTTTCTCCAAAGAATGGTTCCTCCTGGCCATGTGGCCAAGGTATGTGAAATGAAGCATCAAAATCCTTGTCTCAAAGGAGAAACTTGGTTTCACCCTCTCCAAGACAAACCTGTTTGTATGGTATGTTCAATATTTTTCTTTAGCACTACAACTTAGAGGCATAGATTCTTCTTCTGTCATCCTTAGTCACTGTCCAGCACTCTGATACATAGCAAGTAATTGTGAAGACTATCACCTGGATCAGGTGCACTTTAGTTTCTAGATTGTATTATTACTCTTTAACACTTTGGAGAGTCTCTTGACAACAGACTTTACCAATACAATAAGTCTTTTGATTTCCTGACTGCTAGTATCAAAAGTGTTAATTATGCAGAAACATGAAGAAATGCTCCAAATCACTGGCAATAATAGAGGTGCAAATAAAAATCACAATGAGATACCATTTCACTCCAGTAACAGTGGCAAAGTTTAACAGGGCAGCAATAATAAATGTTGGAGAGGATGTGGCAAGAAAGGAACTCTTATACATTTTTGGTGGAATTGTAAAATGGTACAACCATTCTGGAAGGCAGTTTGGCACTTCCTCAAAAATCTAGAAATAGAAATTCTATATGACCCAGATATTCCACTACTTGTAATCTACCCTGGGAAAATGAGAATTGAGGCACAAACTGAGATTTGTACACCAATTTTCATAGCAGCATTATTCTCCATCTCAAGAACATGGAAACAGCCCAAATGTCCAACCTCAAATACATGAATTGAGAAATTATGGTACATTCACACAATGGAATACTATGTAGCACACAGGAGCAATGATTTTGTAAATTATTTTCTAACTTGAGAGGGCCTGGAGAGCATTATGCTGAGTGGACTAACAGTCCCACAAGGATAAATATTGTATAAAACAATTATTGTAGAATAAGTACAAGGATCCAAGAGAAGTGGTTGAGCATGCAAGCAGAGGGATATGGATATGCAGGGGGGAGGGGCGATTAATCATGGGATTGTACAATTTTATGGGGGCTGGGTGAGGGAAATGGAAAGAATTTGTTCTTAAAAATGATGTATTTGAATTTTGTAAATAAACTGGTAGAAAACGAAAGTATTAATTGTGGAGCTGAGCTAGCTGAAATTATTAACAACCTCAAATTCTTCACAATCTATTGTGATGCTGTCAATTGGCGTGGTGTAGAGAATCTTTGTATTCTTGATGTTGAGTTTCAATCCATACAATCCTTGATCTTCTGCAGCAAATGCTTCAGGTCCTCCTCAGTTTCAGCAAGGAAGGTTATGTCATTTGAGTATGGCAGGTTGTTGATGAATCTTCCTTTGATCTTGATCCCACATTTCTCCTCAGCCAGCCTCCTGAATGATCTGTTCCACATACAGATTGAAAAGGTATGAAGACAGAACACAGCCCTGCCACACTCCTTTCCTGATGTTTTAACCATGTAGTTCTTTCCTTGCTCTGTTCTGATGACTGATTCCTGGTCCAATTATAGGTTTCACATGAGCATAATCAGATCATCTGGGATTTGCATTTTTCTCAAGGTTAGCCACAATTTGTTGTGGTCCACAAAATCAAATGCCTTCGCCTTTGAAACACAGATTGATATTCTTATGGTATTCTTTGCTTTCAGCCCAGATCTATCTGACATATTTCTAGTGCCATGGCCTCTTCCAAATCCAGCTTATATTTCTGGAAGTTCTGTGTCAGTGTACTGTTCCAGATGTTTTTTGATAATCTTCAGCAGGATTTTGCTTGCATGTAATATTAGTAATATTATTCAATAATTCCAAACACTATCAGGTCACCTTCTTTTTTGGAATGGGAATAAATATGGATCTTTTCCAGTCAGTTGGCCAAATAGTTGTCTCCAGATTTCTTGGCACAACTTGGTGAGCACCTCTAGGGAGGGTTACATCTGTTTGCTGAAACATGTTAATTGGTATTCCATCAAGTCCTGTGGCCTTGGTTTTTGCCAGGTCCTTCAGAGGAGCTTGAACGTTCTCCTTCATCACCATTGCCTCCTGACCATATTTTTTATTTCATGAAATTCTTCTGTGTCAGCCAGTTATTCTAGACTGTTTAATTAATTAATTAATCAATATATTTTCATTAATGTTATGAAACCAAATATGTATGAATAACTGAATTAAAATGCAAAATAATTTGTAACCATATACTAAATTAAAAGAGACAAAGACCAATAGCAGCCAAACCAATAACTCATATTCAGGGTGGGATTACCTCAGAGTTGGCAAAATTCTGCCTTATCTAATCAACAAATACTACTTATTAATGCCAGAAATTAGTGTAGATGCTGCAACATAGATCTAAATCTATAAGATAAATTTGTGCTTATTAAATGAGTGGAGTGGTTTTGAGGAGAATTTCTGGAAAGCAATAAATCAAAGCCATGTGGGGTTTGATGATGGCCTCTTGTTCAGCTAGTGAAAGTAAATCTCCACTTTGAGTTGCCTCCAAGTGGAGTAAGAATGTAGAGAGCACTTTGTGTTGCTATAGATCTGATCCACAGATGCTTCTCAACTCATCCATTTTCAACACTGCAATTGATGCCAGGTTGAAGCTATTTTGGATCTAATGGTTTATCTGATAATATAAACATTTCTGGGTTGTGTAAATAAAATATTGTATTGGTTTTCAAAAGACTGATTGTTCAAGTTTACCCAAAAGTGCCTCAGAAGAGAGAAAGGTCTGAAGACTACTCCTGAGGAATTGAAAATTCTACACTGACATCCATGAATTATGTTAATTCAACACATGGCTTGGGAATTTTTGGTGACGTTTAATCTAAAGATTACTGTACATCAAATTTGAAGAAATGTCTATCTGTGCTTCATTTATTATGTAAAGGCATTTGACTCTGTAGATCATAACAAAGGGTGGCTGACTCTGAGAAGAATGGGATTCCCAGAACACTTGATCATGCTAATGAGAAACCTATACTTGGACCTGGAGGCAGTCATCAGAACAAAGCAAGGAAACACTGCATGGTTCAAAATTGGGAAGGGCGTACGCCAGGGATGTATCCTGTCTCCATGCCTTTTCAACCTGTATGCAGAACAGATTATCCGGGAGGCTGGGCTCTATGAGGAGAAATGTGGGATCAGGATTGGTGGAAAATCTATCAACAATCTGCGTTATGCAGATGACACACCCTGTTTGCTGAAACTGAGGAGGACCTGAAGCTCTTGCTGCAGAGGGTCAAGGACTGCACCCTTCAATATGTCTTGAGGCTCAGTATCAAGAAGACAAAGATTCTCACCACTGGGCCAATTGGCAGCATCAGGATAGTTGGTGAAGAGATTGAGATTGTTCACAGCTTTAGTTTGCTTGGCTCCACAGTCAACACTCTTGGCACCAGTGGCCAGGAAATTAAAAGGCGTATTGCCATGGGAAAGTCTGCTGTTAGGGACCTTTCCAAAGTACTGAAGAGCAATGGTGTCTCTCTGGAGACTAAGGTGCATTTGATACAGGCCATGGTCTTCACAATCACTTGTTATGCATCAGATAGTTGGACAATGACTAGGGAGGATAAAAGGAGAATTAATGCCTTTGAGCTGTGGTGCTGGAGAAGAGTATTGAGTGTACCATGGAGTGCTAAGAAAACAAACAGATTTATCCTGGAGAGGGTTAAACCAGGTGGCTCCTTGAAGGCAAGGATTCTGAGGCTTTGTCTGACATACTTTGGACATGTTGTAAAGAGGGACCGGTCCTTGGAGAGGGACATCATGCTTGGGAGTGTGGAGGGACAGTGCAGGAGGGGGAGACCCTGTATGAGGTGGATTGATGCATTGACTGGGATAATCAGCATGGGTGTATTGGAGACAGTGCTATTGGCACAGGATAGAGGAGAGTTTAGAGCTGTTGTACACAGGGTCGCTATGATTCGCAAGTGACTTGATGGCACGTAACAACAACAACAACTACAACAACAACTACAACAACAGCATATAGATTGAAAAGATATGGAAATAGGATAAGTCTTTGGCACACATCCTTCACAATTTTGAACCATGCAGTGTTTCCTTACTCTGTTCTGATGACTGTCTCCTGGTCCAAGTACAGCTTTCGCGTAAGCACAATCAAGTGTTCTGGGATTCCCATTCTTCTCAGAGTAAACCACAGGGTTTTGTGGGTTTTTTTTGGTGTTTTTTGTTTTTTGGGTTTTTTTTTTTTGGTAATCTACACAGTCAAATGCCATTGCATAGTCAAAGAAACACAAATAGACATTTCTCTGGTACTCTCTGCTTTCAGCCAAAATCCATCTGACAGTAGCTATAATATCCCTAATACCATGGCCTCTTCTAAACACTGCCTGTACTTCAGGCAGTTCTCTGTTGATGTTTCAGTAATTTTTTTATAATCTTCAGCAGAATCTTGCTTGCATGTGATATCAGTGATATTGTTCGATAATTTCCACACTCTGTTGAATCTCCTTTCTTTGGAATGGGAACAAATACAATCCTCTTCCAGTCAGTTGGCCTGGTGGTTGTCTTCCAGATTTCTTGGCACAACTTGATGAGCACATCCAGGGAAGCATCTGTTTGTTGAAATATATCAATTGGTATGCCATCAATTCCTGGGGCCTCATTTTCTGCCAATTCTTTCAGAGCAGCTTGAATTTCTTCCTTCATCACCACAGGCTCTTTTTCATACGTTGTTTTATGAAATTCTTCTGTGTCTGCCAATTCCTTTTGGTACAATGATTCTGTATACTCTCTCCATCCATCTTCTTTTAATGCTTCCTGGATCATTTAATATTCTGCCCAAAGCATCTTTAAGTGTTGCAACTTGAGGTTTTAATTTGCTCTTCAGTTCCTTCAGCTTAAGAAATACTGAGCAAGTTTGGCCCTTTTGATTTTCTGACTCCAACTCCTTGCACATTTCATTGGAATAATTTACTTTGTCTTCCTGCACTGCCCTTTGGAATCTTCTGTTCAGCTTCTTAAAATCTTGATTTCTTCCCTTTGCTTTTGCTTCTCAACTTTCTAAGGAAATATTCAGTTTCTTTTGAACATCCATCCTGGTCTTTTCTTTCTCCTCTGTCTTTGCAGTCCTCCCACAGCTCATCTAGTTTTCACTCTTAAGTGTTCAATGCCTCAAATCTGTTCCTGAGATAGTTTTGAAATTCAGGTGGGATAGACTCAAGGCTATATTTTGTTTCCTGTGGACTTGATTTAATTTTCCTCAACTTTAGATTGAACTTGCATATGAGTAGTTGGTGGTCTGTTACACAATAAACACCTGGCCTAGTTTTCACAGCTGACAGTGAGCTTCTCTAGCATTTCTTTCTGCAGAGATAATTGGTCTGATTCCAATGCATAACATCAGGTGAAATCCATGTGTATAGCCTGTGTTTTTGTTTCTTATAAAATGTATTTGCAATGACTAAGTCACTGGTAGTGCAAAAATTTATCATTCTATCTCCAGTTTCATTTCTGTCATGAAGATACTGATGTTAATATAAACAGGATTGTTGAAAATGCATCCAGATCAATAACCTTAACCAGATAGTCAAACATAGTAGATTAATTAAAAGAATAAACACTAGTAGTAGGTAAATTCTTAGAAGAATGTTTTAAACATTGTCTGTCCATCATCCATCCATCCATCCATCCATCCATCCATCCATCCATCCATCCATCCGTTAATTCAACAAATAGGATATCTATTTTTGGCTCACCTTTGAGCCTAGGATACACGAAGAAGAAAAAAAATAGCACCAGAACAAAACATGCTGTCTGTCCTACTGCGTGTCATGTTCCAAGCAAAACATTCTGCCTGAGCTCTTGTTCTCATTCCCTCTGGCTTCCTCTGCAGCATTATTTCAAGTGTTATTTTTCTTATATGAGCAAATAACCCCATGAGTAGGTGCCTCTTTCTGGGTTCCATCAGCACCCTCCTTTTCCCTGAGTATAGACTTGAATTGCAATTAGAACTCAATAAGAATAAAAGCAGTGACTAATTTGGAACATACAATTATGAAAGACTAAATAGTGGTCATTTACTGTTGAGTTAGAATCAATTAATAGCTGACCCTACAGAGGCTTTCCAGAGGCTGTAAATTGTAAAGGAGCAGAAAATTACCCATCTTCCTCTTTTTTATTTTTTGCAGAATTATATTTATTTCTATTACTTTCTAGGGAATCAATTGGGCCAAAGCACTTTAATCACATAGATTTAGTCATTTTTTTTCTATTTTTGTTTCTTTTTCCCCCATCTTCCTCTTAAAGAGCAGTTGGTAGATTTGAACTGTGTGCCTTTGCTTTGGCAGCACAACTCCTTACCACTGGAGCTCCATAAAGAGTAGTTGTTGTGTACTGTTGAGTTGGAACCAACTTATAACTGACCCTCTAGTGGGTTTTCACAGGCAGTAAATCACACAGGAGGAAACTGCTCATCCTTTCCTGTGGAACAGCTAGTGGATCTAACTGTGTACCTTTGGGATTGCAGTTCAGCTTCTTACAACTAGGCCACCAGATATCCCATTGGAAAGATTAGTAGATTAGTATGCATGTCTTATTATTTTTTTACCTTTTATAATCCTAGTGCCTATTATAGTAACTGAAAAGGAATATATTTGCATATTTTAACTGACAAACAATATGTTTGGATAAAATTTTCCTGTAGCACTTAATTTACAAATCGCCTTTTTCTTTTATTTTCTAATTTTCTCATATCCACCATTTGAAATGAGTGTGATAAACATAATTACTGCTACTTTATTGTTGGAAAAAAAGTAAGACAGTGATGTTCTCCATCCAGTAGTTCACAACCAATACTGGAAAATTCTTTGCCTCCTTACTCAATCTCTCAGGTCAATGCCCATATTTCTCTGTGCATAACCATCACTAACTTCTCTCCAAGAAAGTTTCAGTTATACAATGCAGCATTTCAACATCTTTCTTGTAACACACTTATCTCCTTTAACCATATCTTATTTTGGCAAATCTTTACCTTAGATGACAATGTAGTTGTGTGATATCATTGGACCGAGTGAAAAAAATGTAGATCATTGTACCCAGAAATTAGGAGGTCATCATAATCCTCTTTGTCATTACAATTGTCAACGTCAAAGCTTCCCTAAGGCCATTTCCAGTCCTTACCAATTTTCTACAAATTTCATCCCACACATATCACTTCCACCTAATCTGAATTATCTTCCTCATATGGCTTTAATCTCACTGACTATCTCTCCTATTATACAAATATCAGCCCAAAGGCCAGTGAGAACTTCTCTTCATTGACACTGTGGAGGAAGCTTCCTCCCCTGCGTGGTGTTTCCAAGGGTTTTCCTTCTGTTCTTCAAAGGGGAGGGACGTCATGCTCGGGAAAGTACAGAGTCAACGAAACAGAGACTGTCAATGAGATGAGATGGATTGACACCGTAGAGGCTTGTTCTGGTTATATACACAGTTTCTACAAGTTGGAGTTTAGTAGAGCAGCATCTAAGAATGTATCCTCCTCTACTTCTTCCCCTTTCTTGCTATTGGTGAGATTCTTGCTATTGGTGTTGGATACCTTGGTTGATCCATTTTTTAGGAACACAAAGATGGGGGGGGTGAAGATGAAATAAAGAGAAACAAAGTGAAATCAGAACAAATAACTCATCTTCTGTCTACCTCCACTCTCACCATTCTATACTCAGCTATAATGATCTTTATAAGATACTATTGGTGTTGGGTATCTTGGTTGTTCCATTTTTAATAAACATGATGATCGGGATGAAACGAGGAAAATGACATGAATACAAAAGAAAGTAAAATCAGAAAAAGTAATTTTTTTTAAGAAAAAGGAGATAAATTACTTTTTCTTAAAAAATTACTTTTTCTGATTTTACTTTCTTTTGTATTCATGTCATTTTCCTCAAGGATGCTTTCGGCAGAATGTTAAATGATCCCGGAAGTATTAAAAGAAGATGGAAGGAATATACTGAGTCACTGTATCGAAAGGAATTGGAAGGCAGAAGAATTTCATGAAACAACATATGAGCAA
>NW_006400042.1:348430-367612 GCF_000299155.1 Elephantulus edwardii | reverse complement strand
GACATCATGCTTGGGAGGGTGGAGGGACAGCGCAGGAGAGGAAGGCCCTCTATGAGGTGGATTGATTCAGTGACTGGGATAATTGGGATGGCAGTGTCAGAGACAGTGCGATTGACACAGGACAGAGCGGTGTTTAGGGCTGTTGTACATTGGGTCTCTATGAGTCGCAGGCGACTCAACGGCACATAACAACAACAACAACACCTACACTCTCACCATTCCATACTCAGCTGTAATAATCTCTTGCCTGCACTACTGAATTCATCCCTACACTTAATCTTCTCCACTTGAATTTGTCTGAAATCTTGAAAAATAACTGAGATAGCCATGTTCCTCTTGTACTTAGAACCTTAGTATTACTTCCTTTGCACATTAGATTAAGTATGATCTCCTTACTTTGGCCTCTTGAATCTGCATGGAGGCCACTCCAAGTCCTCCCAGCCACTGTTCTCCTTGCTTTCTGCTCTTCCTATTCTATGATTTTAAAAAACAATCTGTATTTTGTTCATATAAAAATGCAATCTGTATATTTACTTCATTGATTGTAGGAGCTGATTCCATGGATACTTAATGTGAACAGTTTACATCTTTTAATTGGTAAAACAGTTTTTATTGTGAGGCTTTTCCAGATATAGGACCTTTTTCCCCAGCTCTACCAATTTTGCTTGGAAAACTCATTCTTATTTTGCAAGTCTCAGTTCAGTTATAACTTTCTCCTCACACACGCATTTCCTCTCTTTCTATTTGGAGAACAGAGTCCTGGTCTAGGCATAGATATCTTGTTAGCATAATTAAGAGTTCTGGAATTCTCATTCCCCTCAATGTTAGACAGAGTTTGTTACAATCCTCACAGTCAAATGCCTTTGCATAATCAATAAAACACAGATAGACATTTATCTGATATTCTCTGCTTTCAGCCAAGAATTAAATGATAT
Organism: Elephantulus edwardii; assembly: GCF_000299155.1. Taxonomy (NCBI): domain Eukaryota; kingdom Metazoa; phylum Chordata; class Mammalia; order Macroscelidea; family Macroscelididae; genus Elephantulus; species Elephantulus edwardii. The sequence continues at coordinate 366,677 of NW_006400042.1, read as the reverse complement.
GAGCCATGATATCCCTTGTACCATAGCCTTTTCTAAAATCATCTTGAACTTTTCTAGTAATTCTCTGTCAATATGCTGTTGTAGCTGTTTTGGATGACCTACAGCAATATTTTGCTTGCATGTGATATTATGGATATCACTTCCTTGGGAATGGGAAAAATATTTTTTTTCCATTCAGTTGTCCAGTTTCCTGTATTCCAAATTTCCTAGTATAAAACTGATGAGCACTTGTAGGGCTGATCTGATAGTTGTAACATGTCAATTGGTATCCCATCAATTCCTGGAGCTTTGTTTTTGGCCAATGCCTTCTTTAGAGCCTAAACTTCTTCCTTCGTTACCATTGGCTCTTCCTTGCATGCTATTTCCTGATACATTTCAGTGTCAACCAATTTGTATGTGTATGCATTGACTCTGTTTATACCCTCCATCTTCTTTTGCTTCTTCCTGCATCATTCAATATTTTCCCCATAGCATCTCTCAGTATTGCAACTCGAAGTTTGAATTTGGTGGCTTAGTGGCAAGGAATGCCTCTGCCATTCAAAGGCACAGGTTTAATTCCACTAGCTCCTTCACAGAAGAAAGATGGGCAACCTTCTCTGAAAACCCAGTGGAGGGTCAGCTATAGGTCAGTTCCAACTTAACTGTACACAACAACAATAGGAAGTTGTCACAATGTCCTCTCTATTTAACATATTTTTCTTTCTTTTTAAAAAAGTTTTCTATTTGCTTATTTACAAAATTCAAATACAAATTTGAACAAATTCCTTGAATTTCCCTCACCCCAACACTCACCAATTGTACAATCCAATGATTAATCCCCCTTCCCCCTGCACATCCACATCCTTCTGCTTCCAGGCTCTCCCACCCCTCCTGTATTCTTATACTTATTCTACAATAACGGTTTTATAAAATATTTATCCTTATGTGACTGAATTAGTTTACTCATTAAAATGCTCTCCAGTTCCTCCCCAGTTAGGTAATAATTTACAAAGTTATTCCTCCTGCGTGCTACATACTATTCCATTGTGTAAATGTACCATAATTTCTCAATCCATGCATTTGTGTTTGGACATTTGGGCTGTTTCCATGTTCTTGCGATGGTGAATAATGCTGCAATGAATATTGGTGTACAAATCTCCATGTGTACCTCAGTTCTCTTTTTCTCAGGGTATATTTCAAGTAGTAGAATAGCTGGGTCATATGGAATTTCTATGTTCAGCTCTTTGAGGAAGGGCCAAACTGCCTTCCAGAATGGTGTACAATTTTACAATCCCACCAACAATGTATGAGTTCCTTCCTTGCCACATACTCTCCAACATTACTTGCTGCCCTGCTAAACTTTGCCACTGCTACTGGAGTGAGATGGTACCTCATTGTGGTTTTGATTTGCATCTTTCTTATTGTCAGTGATTTGGAGCATTTCTTCATGTGTCTGTTTGCCATTTGAATATCTTCCTCTGTGAAAATTCTTTTCATGTCTTTTGCCCATTTTGTAATTGGGTTATCAGTCTTTTTCTTGTGGAGGCCCAGGAGTATTCTGTAAACTTTTGTTATAAGACTCTTGTCTGAGATGGTATTACCAAATATTTGTTCCCAGTCTGAAGGTTTTATTTCCACCCTGTTGGAAAAAGTTTTCGATGTACATAGAGATTTAATCTTCAGAAGGTCCCATGCATCAATTTTATCCTCTTCAGATTGTACATTTCTGGTTGTATTTGGCAGTCTCTTTATACTTTGGACTAGCACTTCTAAGTTTGATCCCAGTTTTCCCCTTAAGAACGTTATGGTTTTGGGCTTTACTCTCAGGTCTCTGATCCACCTTGAGTTGATTTTTTTTTGTATGGTGTGAGATGTGGATCCTGTTTCAGCTTTCTGCAGGTGGAAGTCCAGTTTTGCCAGCACCATTTATTGAAGAGGTTATAATTTCCCCATTTGATAGCTTTGATTTCCTTGTCAAATATCAGTTGACCATAGATAGCTGGGTCTATTTCTGGTTTCTCAATTCTGTTCCATTTGTCAACATGCCTGTCATTGTACCGGTACCATGCTGTTTGGGTTACTAATGCTGTATAGTATGTTTTGAGGTCAGGGAGTGCTATTTTTGTTTCTCAGAAGTGTTTTGCTTATTGGGGGTCTAGGATTTCCATTCATTCATTCATTCATTCATTCATTCACTGTTGCATTTTTCTCTTTGCCCACCCCTCCCCCTAATTCGTTCTTCTCTTTGAAAAGTAAAAGAAAAATTCTTTCATTGTTATGAAATCACTGCCCCCCCAAGTCCACTCCACTGTGCAGCCTTCATTCTGGACTCCTGTCATGACAATAATACCTAATCATATATCCCTTTTAAACAGTTCTCTCCCTCATCTGTTTCATATGTAACATTTTTTAGATGCCATTAAGCCACTTATGACTCTTAAAGATCCTATGAATAACAGATCTCTACATTGCTCTATCTTGTACTATCCTTTACCATTTCTGACATACTCAAGTTCATTGTTACAGCCATTGTGTCAATTCTGTTGAGTCTTCCTCTTTTGCAGACCCTCCATCTTTTCCAGCACTATATCTTTTTCCAAGGACTTACAACATCCTCAAAATAAGTAAGATTACGTTTCATCATCTTTGCCTCTAAGGAGCACCTTGGTTGCATTTCTTCCAAGACAGACTTATTTGTTCTTTTTGTTGACCATAAGATATTTATTACTCTTCTCCAACCCCATAATTCAAAGGCATCAAGCTTTCTTCCCACCCCCCTCATTGCATACCATTGAGTTGGATCCAACTGGCACAGGAAGAGACTACCCCTCCTTCTCTAGTGGAGCATCTGGTGGATTTGAACCATGTGCCTTTGGAATTTCATCACAGCTTCTTGCCACTAGGCCACCAGAAGCATCAATTTTTCTTCTGTCATCTTCAGTCATTATCCAAACTTCAGATGCATAAAAACAATTGAAAAATATTATGACTTAGATCAGGTGCCTATTCATATTTAAATTGACATCTTTGCTCTTTAGCACTTTGGAGAGGTCATTGACAGCAGACTTTTCCAATGCAACATATCTTTTTATTTCTTTCTTATATGGTAATATGGGCAATGATTGAGTATTCAAGGAAAAGTAAATCATTGATGACTTCAGTCTTTTCTCCACTTATCATGATATTGCCTGTTGGTGCAGTGGTGGGAATATTAGACTTTTTGATGTTGAAATGTAATCCATAGTAAAAGCTATAGTTTTCAAGTATTTCAAGTCCTTCTCACTCTCTGCAAGCAAGATTGTGTCATGACATCATATAAGTTGTTGATAAGTTATAGAACTTACAAATGTATAACTCCTCAAGTCAATATTAATATAAAAATATAAAACAAATTGTTTTAAAATTAGAAGAAAAAAGATCCTTCTCAAAATTATCATATCACAAAGACAGATAGTAAATCTACTCGCATACATAGACTGAAAGTCAAAGTTCATTATAAAAGAAAAAGAATGATCTCATTTTGTTAAAAGAATTTAAAAATTTATTTTGTTAGTTATTAATTTTTAAGGAATGTATTATTTTCTTTATATGAACTTAAATTGTCCTGTTACTTATTTCTGTTTCTATTGCATTATGATTAGAAGGTATGGTTAGTATTATTCAGTGTTTTTGAAATTATTTGAACATAATTTGTGGTCAAATATAGTCTGTTCTGGAGAATGATCCATATGCATTGACAAAGAATGAGTACTGTAGTCCTGTTGGGTAGTTTGTTCTATATACATCTATGAGGTTGAGTCAATTAATTTTGTTTTGTTATTTTTTATATATCATGGGCTTTATTTCTTCTCTTTGTCTTCTCTTTTTTGTATTATTTTGAATGTTCTTGCTTTGTAGTATATTTCTATATACAATCTTGGTGGTATCATTTGACTGAGTGTGATTTTTTTTCCTCACCAGTGGTATGATAGGGAACTTTGGTGGCTTACTGTTAACAAGTTTCACTGCCAATACAAAGACAGGCAGCTCAAATCTACCAATCACTCTGTGGGAGAAAGATGGGTAATTGCATAACAACAATGGATATGATGAGTTGCATCTACCTGAGTCCTCTGTGCTTAAATGTGTATATCTTCCCTTACAGGTTTGATTGAAGGGTGTAGGTCAGATTCTTCCCTTGATATGTGGTGACAAGTGTTGGGTAGTTAAGGTCCTTCCTATTAGTTGCCATACTGTCAGGTCATTCTGGATCGGTGTTGTCATCTAGTGCATCCTCTAGTCAGGATAGGATGTCTCTTTAGGTTCTGTGAGGAACTGGTACTTAAATGGGTGGGATAGGCTTTCTGTGTGTGCAGGAACTGGCATATCAGTAGGTTGTAGTGGACATCAAGGAACTTTAGTGCAGATGCCATCAACCTGTTGGAGTTGTCTACTTATAGGAGGTGTGAAGCTGCAGCTGGACAGACATTGAATGATGGGACTAGGGTCTCTTGCTCATTATTTTGCAAAAGTACAGATAATACCTTGCTGCATTATGGCTTTTTCTGCACAGTATCAGCTTCCTACTAGGAATTATATGAATTTGCCTTCCTGTGCTCCACACTTGGAAAAACTTAATTTAGTCTCAAGATGCCATTTGGCCAACAATATTGTCTGGAGTTTTCATTTAGTTTCTTCTTGCATTTGGTGTTTGATTTAAACCTTCATGCTTCCAATGTTACTCAGAGTTCCAAGACTGTCACTTGCTTTATTGTGTCTTTTCTGAGGCAGATAGCATTGTGTGTGTAACAAGTCACTATCTTGGACAATCTCCCCCATAAAATATGTACTGTGTACTTATTATACTCTAGGAAATATGTGAAGCCCAGAATGGAATAAATATTGGTGACTAATAACCTACGAAGGAGTTTAGCTAAACAAGGAATTTGGGTTCCATGATCAAGAACATGAGATGAACATGGAAAAGTTCACTGGGATAGGGATTGAGTTAGAGAGAAGAACTCTAGGGAACAAAAGATGAGAAGTCTATATAATGAAGAAGAAGAGAATCTTAGAGCCAAGGAATCCCTGCAATAAGAAAATCTGTGGCCTATTGAAGGACAAGAAATAAGTTTGTTTACTTGATCTAAGTGTGCCAGGGAAGAATATAGATGAAGTCAGTAATATCAACAGCCTTTCCACAGGATAGTTGGAAGTCTTTGGGCATTTTAGATTTATGAAGATTAATCTGAAGTCTATACAGGTAAATAATTAGAAGGAAAGAAGACTACAAGAAAGACCAAGAAAGATTCCTTTGGAATCTTAGTTAGGCTTAGACTAAGGTAAGTATGGTAGGAAGGAAGTAATAACTTGCAATCAGGTCCTTCTAAAGGCCAGCAAGGAAGAGAAGAAGGAATCATGTCTGGATTTCTTCTCTCTGTCTCTGACTTTACCCTCTGTGCACCACATCTATTAAGCCTGTCTGAGTTCTGAGTTTTGGGCTCCAAGAGTGCCTAGAACTCAATACCATAAGGGCAGAAATGATTGTGGAGTGGAAGACAGCAACCCTTGTAAGTCTCAGTCTACGATAGGAACTCCCTGTATCCATCTTCATGGATCACATCTGGTCATTGTAGTTTCTCTGCTGTGGATTTAGGAAATTTACCTTTAGTGAGAAATGTTTGCAGGGAAAGAGGACTCTAACAGTATGTAAACCCTTACAGAGAATTCCAGGGAAGGCAAAACAGTGTGATTTCTCCTGTTCTGTCTCTCCTTTTTACAGTTTGCTTTCTCATCCTTCAATTCCTTGACCTAAACCCAGATACTGAGACCATGCAGATCATCATACCCACTAGCTGCTTATTTGAATTGGGCACAATATTTTTTCAGAAGACAAGGGTCCTGCTATTTCTACCCGGTAACACCTCATTCTTTTCATATGGATTTCATTTCACAGTGATGTATTACTTTGGCTGTAACCAAGTGGTTAGCCCACTATTGCATAAATTCAACCTCACTGTTAAGTTGACTTTTACCATCCAGGCAAGAGTCAAGAGGATGACATAAAATTTCTTCTGTCTGGGAATCTAAATCCAGCCTAGCCATGCTTGCTTCTCCCCACCCCAAATCAAATGGTTTACAGCATCTTTAGGCAATCTTATGATTTCCACATGGAATCCTGGGATGGGATGAGATGGGTAAAGAACATTAGAATGAATGGATTTGACTAAAATAATCAAAAGTAGGCATCACTTGACCAAGAACAGGAACCATTGTCCCTTCAACTATCTCCCCTACATGGTAGACAGTCTTACTTACATGGTGAGTTAATAAGCTCTGCTGGCTTAGTGGTAAGGAAATGTACTGCCAATCCAAAAGTACATGGTTCAAATCTAACAGCTATTCCATGAGAGAAAGACAATCTCCTTCTGTGCAATATACTGCCTCTGAAAACTCCCTGGAGGGTAATCTATGGATCAGTTCTGACTCAACAGTACATAACAATAATGTGATAGGCTAAGCTGAATGGTTTCTCCGAAAAATTTCCACTTCTACAAATGGACACACATGCAGGATCATTTAGGTCTCTTCCTTGTTGAATAATTTTCTGGATTCTTGGTTGCTAAATTGTTTAAAAATAACAATAAATATTTTAAAAAATAAAAAAGTGAGTTATTTCTATACTCAGCCATCCTTTGTGTATAATCAGGTTGTTTTGAAGATTAACTCAAGATCTCTGAAAATGACAAGAATTGAACATTTTTGCTCTATGTTAATGATGTTACCATACATTTAAAAAAATCTGGGACTAAAGAGTTTATCTGAACATACATTGAATGCAGCAAGTACATTACTGTTTAGTACATATTTCATATCTAAAATGATATATCTGTGCTTTTCTGCACCCCTCATTGCATGACAATACCATCTTATTTAGAGTAGAATTGTGGCTCATGAATTTTCAAAGGCTGACTGTTTTGGTCATGGGTCATGAGTTCTTTCTTCCAAGATAGCTCTGAGTGTACTTGAACTATCAACCCTTTGGTTAATAGCTGAACTCCTTTTCTTTCCATCACAATGAGTGGTGAATAGTTTAACCAGTGTTGTAATACTATTGTGTTTAATTTGATTTCATGCTGAGGTTCTATCCTGATGCTCATCTTTTAATTCCATGGAGACAAGTGACTGTAGTCCCACCAAAAGGGGTTGCTGAAGAAACACTTGCTGAATGAATATGGTCCATGAGAGTGGCCATGGCTTTCTGTTTTAGACAGGACACATATTGAAGTACTTTGTCTAGGGTCTTCTAAGCCACTCCAACTTTACTCTTTCTCAAATGGATTTCACTGGGTCAGGTTTTTGGGTCTGACTGTGTGTACATTCTTACTGGGTGTAGCTGTCAGGTTGCTTTCCACGGGTTTAATGTATAATACTTAAACTCGGAGTACACTGCCACTGAGCCAGAACTGACAGCTGATCCGCCAGTGGCTTTCCAAGGCTATAAATTACATGAAAGAAGCCTACCTCTCTTTGTCCTACAGAATGGATAATGGGTTTCAATTGGCAGATAGGTCTGCCTTTAAGTTAATAGTGCAACTCCTTATGGAGTAGGCCACCAGAGCTCCCCACAAAGGGACAGAAAAATTTACTCTCTTGTCCATTGTAATTTCTAGCCTCTTGAGAAATTAAGATTCTACTACCCTTCAGTGTAGAGTTCCTCTGTCAGTGTTGAGACTTGATTGCTAATGGGGCTGGAATACCAGGTAGTATAAATATTTTTAAACAGTCCCTTTCCTTGTACAAAGGGATAGAAGATTAGAAATATAGAAATATCTGAGTAAAATAGAGATGGAGCCTTTAGGAATGAAGAGGATGAAGACTGTGAGTTGAGCCCCAACCAGATGTGATGCCACAAAGTTCTATCCCTTTCTATCTTAACCACTACAGAGGTGCATTTCACATTATAGTTTCTGGGAGAGATGTGTTCTAGGAGATGTCAAAACAGAAGAGTTCTCTGACATGATAGTTTGGGAACATAACTCATTTTTTTTCTGCAAGTTTTCTCAGGACCTTATATATAGTAATTCTCTCTTTCTCTCATTGCCATCACATCAGAAATGACTCACAGGTGACCCTCCAGTGGGTTTTCAAAGGCAACAGATCCCACAAGAGGAGGTTGCTCATCTTTGTCCTGTAGAGATGAAAGTAGGACAAAGAATAAGGATGATAGAAGAAGAACTGATGCCTTTCAATTGTAGAATTGATGAAGAATGTTCAATACCCCATGGACTACCAAATGAACAAACAAATCTGTCCTGGAAGAAGTGCACCCTAAGCAACCCTAGGTTGCTTCTAAGAGCCAAGATGGCCACTTCATCTTACAGACTTTTTGCATATTGACAGAAGGGACCAGTCCTTGGAAAAAGATACTGTGCTTGGAAAGGTGGAAGGTCAGAGAAAGAGAGGAAGATTCTTAACATAGCGACAATAACAATGAACTCAGTCATGTTGGAGGTCATGAGGATGCCACAGGAAAGGCAAGGTCTTACTCTGTTGCTGATGGGGTTGCTATGAGTTGTAGTCAACAGCACCCACAGCCATAAACATGCTTCAGCAGTACTGATTTAAACATTTTTTAATTTATAAAAGGCTTATATAGTTCCGAAAACTCCCAGCCTGTAAAAGAATAATTTTGTTACTTCAACTCCAGAAACTGAATTAACTTCTTTATTCTAAGTCAAGATAGTAGGATAGAACTTGTATGACGTTTATAACCAATGACCTTAACAAATATCACATATGCATGTATGCTTGTATATACATGCAAAATATGTGTATCCCTAGCCACCATCTGATTTCAAGTCACAGTGACCCCATGTGTGTCAGAGCATCATCGATCTTTCAACAGTTGCGTTTTAGAAGCAGACCACCAAGTCTATCTTTTAAGGTGCCTCTGAATGGAATTGAACCACCAACCTTTCAGGGTACATTGACCATATGCACCATTCGAGACTCTCTCTTTAAAAGTAGCTAAGTGTGTCAACAAATAGTGACTTCAAGATAGGGTACTACTTTGTATATGTGTGTGTGTGTATATATATATATATATATATATATACACACACACACACACATATATATATATATACATATATATTTCTATTTCTATATTTCTGTATCTATTTCTATTTCTATATCTGTATTTGGATGTGTGCCATTGAATCAGAGTTGACTCATAACTGACATTCCTGTAGGTTTTGAGAAACAATAAATTGTATGGGAGGAGACTGTCCATCTTTCTCCTGCAGAGCAGCTAATGGATTTGAACCACCTGTGTTTGAGTTGGCAATGCAGCTACTTACCACTGGGCCATCAGAGTTATACATAATATTTATAGTCACTTTAACGACTTTGTTAGATATAAAGCCTAGGTTAAAAATAATTTAAAAACATTACTTAATATCTGGAAGAGATGGCATAATAGTTATACTGATTAAAGACCATACACTTACATCCTGAGGCAGAAATTCAGAAAAATATACAGGAGCAAAACTTAGGTTTGCCAACTCTAGCAAAGCTCTGATGATGATGAGCAGAGTGGAGAGATGAAGAGGCTGTGTGCACTTACTGACACGACTGAGTCTCTGAAATCAGCTGTCCTGCTTTGAGTTCTTGCTTTGAGACTCTCAGTATGTGAGTGGATTATCTTTCTAACTGCTTAAAGCAGTTTATGTAGTGTCCTCAGCTTATTGGCAGTTAACATAGTCAGGACTACTACAAAGCTCACTTTGTGTTTACCGTTGGATGTAGTTTAAGTAATTTTAGTCTTCTATTTTCTACGCCTAAAACATGCTCAGTACCTAGAAGGAAAGAGATGCTCAGATATCCCACTCCTGAGAATGGTAAGAGATAGCAGGCTGTCTGTGAGCACACATTTCAGCTCTGAAAATTACAATGAACTGAAACAAAGCATTGAAATGAAATGATCTTTAGGTATGCATTTTCAATGCTTTGTTTCAGTTCACTGTAATTTTCAGTCAATGAATGAATGGAAATAGTCAGTCTATGTAAATTTTCATTAAAATTAACAAAAAAATTTAAAAGAAGAAAGTGCATACCTTGAGGTCATTCCATATCAAAACAGAGAATGATTCTATCCATTTCAAAATCACATTGTATTAGAGAGCAGGACAATGCTGAAATTGATTTAGAAAAAATTTCTATTTAAAGTTTTAATTTTAAAAAGTTTATGTTGTTCTCCCCTCCACCCCTATTGAAGGATTGATTCATTTGCTGAGAATCACAGATTTCTTACATTTCACTGCATTTAAATTCCAAAATTCATCTGTCAAGATAGCTACTTGGCACTCAAAATCACATTTTGCTCAGAATTCATACAATAGAATGTTATTTAGGTCCCAAGGACAGTCCACAAACCCCCATTTAACTCCAAATGGGTCTGAAGTGTGCTGGGAGCTGCTGCAGAGGTTAGGCCAACATGCCCTTCTCCCACAGTGGACATTACAGTGCTATCAGAACATAGGTCACGTCCTCAGGCTTCGAAAAAGGAGGCACCTTCTAATAAGGCAATTCAGCAGGGGACACGTTGCCCAAGGGGATTTTGACTGGGACTGGCTGGCAATCTGTAAGGCGTGCCACTCTATCAGGTGGGAACATGGAGACAGTGACCTTTAAGGTCTCTTCCAATTCTATTTCCAGTTTTCCCATGTCCCTGTGGGTTCTGAGGGGTAAAAAAGATATGTTCAGTTCTTGTCATTTTTTCAAGGAGTGCTTCATCCATTAGTAAGGCAGTTGATAGCAGACATATTTTGACAGGAGGTACAATTCATCTTTGCTAGCACCAGTGATGACATACAGCAAGCTCAATGCCTATGCCAGCTGCTGTCTGCATTGTACAGGCAAAGGTTAAGGGAACCTGCCACAAATGACAGCAGACTGAGGAAGTAAAACTTGAAAAAGCAAATGTGTATAGAATTACTAGACTGTCTTGAATTGTGGCTCAGATATTAAAGCAATTATTCTCCTACTCAAATTCAGGCACTCCTTCCTCCATGAAACTTTTCTGAGTCTCCCTTGCTGAATGAAATAAGAGATATTCCCTCATAGCAAGCAGGAGGCCACTGTGCTGGAATACGCAAGGGCATTTCTTATCTGGGCATGACTTACATTGTAAGAGGAGTTCCTAGGTACTTCACATGGTTAGCTCTGGTGATCTATGGGTAAAGAGTTGCAATTCCAACCCAAAGGCAGATGGATTGAATCCATCAGTTGCTCTGAGGCAAAAAAGAAAATAATAGGTAATATCCTCCTGTGCAATTCATAGCTTCTGCAAATCTGCTGGAGGGTCAACTACACACATTGGTTTTCACCTGATGGCAGTAAAAATGAGTGAGAGCACATGTTCAACTGAAAAGTTAGAGGTCTGAGATCACCCAGAGGTATTATTGAAAAAGCCTGGTGATCAGCAATTGAAAACCCCATGGAACGCTGTTCTACCTCGACCTCCATGATTTCTGAGCCAGTGTTAGGATGTTATCCTACTGGTTAAGATATTACAGTCTTGGGAGAGGGATTCATGAAAGCCAGTTAAAGATCTGAAGCACTGTCTTTTTCTTTCTGTGAGTTGACAATTTGATTGAAGTAATTGGTGGATTTGAAGCTAGATATTTCCATTCAATATTCATTTATTCAGTATTTGCTGAAAATTTCTATTTTCCGTGTGCTTACTGTAAGTTGGAAATTGAGTTTTATGCTCTGAAATACTATTTAAATTGAAAAAAGAGATGTCAGTTATGAGCCATTTCTGACTCAATGTTAACAACAGTTATATCTATATCGAAAAATTTCATGGTGATGTAGTTTTGAATTGGTATATATGTGATTGGTGCAAATGGTTAATACATTTGGTTGATTCCCAGACGGATTGCGGTTGGATCTACCCAGAGAAAGATGTACTCTACTTCTGAAAAGCCATCCATTGAAAATGCTATGAAGTGTAGTTCTACTTCGATGCACATGGTGAGTCAGTAGCAACAGGTTTGGTTACAAATATGTACAGATGTTTGTGGTGCTTGAGAAACAGAATGGAAGAGAACATGTCATCATTATAAGAGTGGGAAACAATTGGAATTGACATTAGGCATGAGAGTTGAAGGGGATTTTAGTTTTAGGAATAAGGTTTCCATTTTTACAGTAAGGAAGTATTCATATATGTATGTCATATGAATGTTATATATGTAAGTTAAAAACAAACAAAACCTTCCCTCTTCTATGTCAAATTAATGTAAAGAGTTACACTGAGTATAAAGTACTTAGTCCACTTCCTTTTTGAATCTGAACTTTATTTTCATGTCTACCCTGGACCCCCACGTGTATAGTTGCTGTTTATGTGTCTTATAAAATGTGTTGCAATGAGTAGATCATAGATTGTACAGAATTCTATCATTCTGTCTCCAGCCTCATTTCTGTCATCATGTCCATACTTTCTGACTACTGATCCTTCTGCTCTGTTCCCAACTTTTGAGTTCCAATTACCCTTATTTTCAAAGTATCTTGGTTGTACATTCGATTGATTTTCAAATGCAAAATTTGGTAGAAGTCATCTTTTTGAAATCCTGTTTGTTGATCTTCATGCTTTAGAGTCTAACTTTAGTGCCTGCTTTTTTATAAACACCTTGCATATTTTCACTTAGAAGACCTTCCTGAGATATTGGCTTTTTAGTGTGACTGTCATAACAGAATACCACAAGTGGGTGACATTGTCAAGTTGAAATTCATTTTTTCACAGTTCAGAACTGAGATCAAGATACTAGCTCTAGATGAAGACTACAGAAACAGCTCCTCAGTTTAATTTTATTTATGTATTTATGTATGTACGTATGTATGTATTTATTTTCAGCTCCTTAATTTCTTGGTGATCTACATGCAACATGGCATCTACCTTTCCCTACCTATGCTTCCAAAGTATGATGTACACATTTCTATTTCAAGAGATAAAGCTCATGAATATAAAGCAAGCTCAAAACTAAGCAGAGTAAGTGACAGTAACCTTAAAAGCATAATCCTCTTTTTTTCTAGGACAATCTGGGCAATGACTGTGACTTTCATATCTGAGTGTTGGCTCTGTGTTCTGGCTGGAATCGCCTTGGTTGGGCTTCAGCTCTTCTTTTCAGGCCTACCAGGATAGAAACTCTGCTCCTTGAACTTTGGGCCACCTGATTCCTCTGACACATTTAATTTGCAGTTTCATTCCCTCAGCCTCAGAGGCTTTTCTCTTTTGACACAAAGGTCCCCTTTGTCCATGTAAAGGTCATAGTAGTCCTGTCTACACTCCCATTTTGGGTGAAGGATTCATCCTCTTGGCCACCTAAATAGCAGGCCCACACTCTGAAACAATGTGGTAGAGAATTGATTTTTTGAAATCCAGGAGGCACTTATCCACCCTTTGAAACATGAGTGGTGGCTTCACCCTTTGTAGTGGAAGAAGCATTGCCTGCCTGGTCCCACCAATAGTTCAGTTGATCTACAGACTCTTCCTGAGATGGTGCCTTCTTTCTCCTGAAGACATTGGATATAAGCAAGTCACTTATTGACCTATTTTTTGCATGTAGAATTCCAGGAAGTAGGTAGCTTTTCTTCATTTTGTACAGTCTCTATCTTCTTCTGTTGTGGTAGTTGAAGAATAATGATAATATATATGTTGTTGTTGTTAAGTGCTGTTGAGTCATAGGTGATTCATAGCAACCCTATGAACAAAAGTCTTCAACACTTGTGTGACTTTCATCCTTTCTCCAGGTTCATAGGGTTTCCCGAGGCAAACTATTATGGAAGTGGATGCCACTCCTGCTTCCAAGCTTGTTTAATCAGGGAGCTCCACCAAACACTGTCCACCATGGGTAACTATTATCACATGTGACACATCATTGTCACTGTGTTCAGCTTCTCAGCAACCACAAGTTACCTCTGTACAGCAAGTGGACACACCAGGGCTATATCCTTTGGGCATATGGCCAGGAGAGACTGGTCCCTGGAGAAGGATGTCATGGTCGAAAGGATGTAGGGACAGCACAGGAGAGCAAACCCCTGATGAGACGGATTGATACAGTACCTGGGGCAATGGAGGTTGGTGTGTTGGAATTAGTGAGACTAGGTCAGGACAGGGCAGGCTTCAGAGCTGCTGTACAGAGAGTTGCTATGGGCCACAGGCAATCTGATGTCACATAAAAATAACAACAACAGTAATAATAACCTCTTGAACAATATATTTAATCGTCATGTCTTTGGTGAGAGTTCTAAGACATGTATCCTTGAAGAATGTCTATCTTTCTTTCATTGATTATGCAAAGGCATTTGACTGTGTGGATCATAACAAACTGTGGCTAACTCTGAGAAGAATGGAAATCCCAGAACACTTGATTGTGCTAATGCGAAACCTACACTTGGACCAGGAGGCAGTTGTCGGAACAGAGCAAGGAAACTGCATGGTTCAAAATTGGGAAGGGTGTATGCCAGGAATGTATCCTGTCTCCATACCTTTTGAATCTTTATGCAGAACAGGCTATCCAGGAGTCTGGGCTCTATGAGGAGAAATGTGGCATCAGGGTTGGAGAAAGACTCATCAAGAATCTGTTATGTAGATGACACAATCTTGTTTGCTGAAACTGAAGAGGACCTGAAACACTTGCTGTGGAAGGTCAGGGACTGCAGTCTTCAGTATAGATTGAGACTCAATATCAAGAAAACAAAGATTCTCACCACTGGGCTGATTGGTAGCATTATAAGGTATAAGGGATGGTGAAGAGATATTGTACACAGTTTTGGTTTGCTTGGATCCACAGTCAAAACTCTTGGCACCAGCAGCTAGGAAATTAAAAGATGTATTGCGATGGGAAAGTCTGCAGTTAGAGACCTCTCTAAAGTGCTGAAGTGCAAAGATGTCAGTCTGGAGACTAAGGTGTGCCTGTTACATGCCATGGTCTTTGCAATCATTTGCTGTTGATCGGAGACCTGGACAATGACTAAGGAGGATAGAAGGAGAATTGATGTCTTTGAGCTGTGGTGTTGGGGAAGAGTATTGAATATACTATGGACTGCTAAGATAATGAACAGGTTCATCTTTGAGAGGGTGAAACCCGGCTACTCCTTGGAGGCAAGTATCCTGAAGCTTTGTCTGACATACTTTGGACATATTGCAAGGAGGGACAGTTCTTGGAGAGGGATGTCATTCTAGGGAGGGTGGAGGGACAGCGCAGGAGAGGAAGAACCTCAATGAGATTGATTGATTTGGTAACTGGGGTAATGGGGGTAGGTGTGTCCGAGATGGTGAGATTGCCACAGGATAGGGCAGAGTTTAGGGCTGTTGTACATAGGGTTGCTATGAGTCAGAGGTGACTTGACTTCACATAACAACAACAACATCCTTGGTTTGACAGTAGAATTTTCCAAATCTTGGAGGGTGGAAATAGATGAGTGAGCATGAGTGGGGGGGGGAGGCGATAATAAGGTGTTAATCACAGGGTTGTACAATTCGATAGGCGGGTGGTGTGAAAGAAATGGGAAGGATCTTTTGTGAAAGACAATGTATTCATACTTTGTAAAATCAGTAAAAAATAAAAAAATTAAAAAGGTATGAAATGCATAATTTGTTTTTGTTGTTGTTATGTGCCATCGAGCGAGCCTATATACAACAGCCCTAAACACTGCTCTGTCCTGTGCCAATTGCACTGTCTCTGATACATGATCTTGATTACCCCAGTCACTGAATCAATCCACCTCATAGAGGGGCTTCCCCTCCTGGGCTGTCCCTCCACCCTACCAAGCATGATGTCCTTCTCCAAGGACCGGTCTCTCCTTTCAACATATCCAAAGTATGTTAGACGAAGCCTCAGAATCCTTGCCTCCAAGGAGCAGCCTGGTTTAACCCTTTCCAGGATGAATCTGTTTGTTTTCCTAGCAGTCCATGGAACCCTCAATACTCTTCTCCAGCACCACAGCTCAAAGGCATCAATTCTCCTTCTATCCTCCTTAGTCATTGTTCAGTTCTCTGATGCATAACAAGTGAAAGCAAAGACCATGGCCTGTATTAGACGCACCTTAGTCTCCAGAGAGACACCATTGCTCTTCAGTACTTTGGAGAGGTCCCTAACAGCAGACTTTCCTATCGCAATACATCTTTTAATTTCCTGGCCGCTGGTGCCAAGAATGTTGACTGTGGAGCCAAGCAAACTCAAGCTGTGAACAATCTCAATCTCTTTTCCATCCATCCTGATGCTGCCAATTGATCCAGTGGTGAGAATCTTTGTCTTCTTGACATTGAACCTCAATCCATATTGAAAGCTGCAGTCCTTAACCCTCTGCAGCAAGTGCTTCAGGTCCTCCTCAGTTTCAGCAAGCAGGGTTGTCATCTGCATAACGCAGATTGTTGATAGATTTTTCCACCAATCCTGATCCCACATTTCTCCTCATAGAGCCCAGCCTCCCGGATAATCTGTTCTGCATACAGGTTGAAAAGGTATGGAGACAGGACACATCCCTGGTGTACGCCCTTCCCAATTTTGAACCATGCAGTGTTTCCTTGCTCTGTCTGATGATTACCTTTTGGTCCAAGTATAGGTTTCTCATTAGCACGATCAAGTATTCTGGGATTCCCATTCTTTCAAGAGTCAGCCACAGCTTTTTATGATCCACACAGTTAAACGCCTTTACATAGTCAATGCATAATTAGGAGAGAATTATAAAAAAAGAATTTTCCAAATCTTTATAGTCAGGTCTTACTTTTCACTGCTCATCTTGAAGCCAATTGCTTTCTTTCTTTCCTCACTATAAACAGCAAAGAAAAATCATGCTTTAAAAGTTTTCTAAGACAGTTCTCAACGAAATATCCAAGTTCATCACTTATAAGTTGTACTTCCTACCAAACATTCAATTATAAGTCAGACAAATTCTTTGCCACTGTACAAAAAGAATCACCTTTCATTAAAATTAATAATAACAATAAAAAAGGAAAGAAAAATAAGAATCAAATCACCTTCCCTCCAGTGTCTAATCACATGTTCACACTTTGCTTTGAAAGGCTCAGAATAAACTATATGTCTACATTTTTAGTAACTGTCTGTTCATTGCAATAGAAGTTTCATCACAGCTCATCAGAATTCTCCTTAATGTCCATAATTCTACTAGCATTATCTTGAAGGCAAACTAGGGTCCTTCCGTGAAACACATCAAAAAGCCTCCAACATCTCCCCACTACTCAATTCAATCACTTCCACATTTTAAATATTTGTTAGCATAGCATTCCAACTCTAGATATCAATTTCTTGTTCATTTTCTTAGTATAGAAATACCACAAGTGGGTAATTTCAACAAACAGAAATTTTCTCAGTTTAAGAGGCTGAAAGTCTGATTTCAAGGGCACTGGGTCTAGGAGGCTTTCATTTCCCCTGACTATGCTCATTTCTTGTAACCTAATCTCTAACTAATAGATCTGAAGAAATGTCTGCCTGCTGTCTCACCTGAAAATCCTGCATTTACCAACCCACAGAATCCCATAAGCCATCAGAGAGCTCCTGTCTAACCCACAGATTTCATATTTACCAGCTCTTACAATTCTGTGAGTGAATAATCTCTCTCTCTCTCTATCCATCCATCCATCCATCCATCCATCCATCCATCCATCCATCCATATCTCTCTATCTGTCTCTCTATTTCTATTATCTATCTATCTATCTATCTATCTATCTATCTATCTATCTATCTATTATCCATCCATCCATCTGTATGTATCTATAGATTATTTCTCTCTCTCTCTCTCTCTGATTTTTCCATCTCTGGTTTTTCTCTTTTAAATAATTCATTTTTTAAATATCTCATTTATAATTTTGTTGTCAATACTCAGAGCAAAGTACATGCCTGATAAATGGTTCCTAATGGAGGAATGATGGGAAAGTGTAATGGCAGATTGTGGTCCTATCCTGAGTATCTCAAAGGTCCCTCATTTCATTCTAAGTGTATTAAAAGACTCAGTAAAGATCAAAACTATAACCAGGTAATTACTGAAGTGATGGGGACATTTAATAGGTTCTTGCTTATTCTTTCAGTGTAAGAGGGACAACTGTATACCTCAGCCTGCCAAGTCCACTTGTTTTTAATTCTAGCGAAATCATCTGAGAGGATAATTGGAATTTATTTTATTTAAGTTCTGTTCCCATAAAAGTCTTCAATTACCTATGCACCAAATGAAAGACCTGCAAAATATATAAAACACACATTA
>NW_006400042.1:317024-321449 GCF_000299155.1 Elephantulus edwardii | reverse complement strand
TTGTAATGACTGTTTGCACTCTTCCTGGATGATACCTTTGACATCCTCCCACAACTCATCTGGTCTTCGCTCATTAGTGTTCAAGGCCTCAATCCTGTTCCTGAGATGATTCTGAAATTCAGGTGGTATGAAATCGAAGTAATATTTTGGCTGCTGTGTATTGGATGTGTCATAAGATTTAAAATCAGGAAGGGTTATGTCTCCTACCTTGTTATCCTTTTTCAGTAGTCCGCATATTTGAGGTCTCTTCATTCCAGACAAAATTGGAAATTACCTTTTCCATCATGTTGAAGAATTGAATTGATGTCTGCACTCAGACTTCATTGAACTAGTAGAACTGTAATTTTTCCCCCTTATTTTATATTTTTAAAATTAATTTTAATGAACATTTAAAGAGATTTTGGATTTCCACTCATTCATTGTTGCCTTTTTCTCCCTGCCCCACCGCACCTCCCCCAGTTCGCTCTTCTCTTTGAAATGTAAAAGAAAAATTCCTTCATTGATATACAATCTATCTCCCGACCCTGCCCTGAGTATTCTCCACTATGCAACCTTCATTCTGAACTGTTTTCGTATCAATAATACCCAATCATACTGCCATTTTTATTATATTGAGTTTCCCAGTATATTCTTTCATTTCTTTAGGTTGCTTTCGGTTCTTGCATGAACATTTTGTTAATTTCTTTGCACAGTTCTTTTGTTGTCTAGTTAGCTTTTTCCTAAGTATTTTATCATGCATTTAGCTATTGTAATTGTTATTGTTTTTCTGAGATTCTTTACTATGTTCTCTTTGCCATTGTATCCAGCTGATTTTTCTGTGGTCTTTTTTATCTTGCTATTATACTGTATTGGTCAACTATGTCATGTAATTTTTTTCGTTCAATCTTTAGGGTTTTCTAAGGATGCTACTGTTATTATCTGTATACGTCATTGTTGTTGTTATGTACCTTCAAGTCGACTTTGACTCATAGTATCCCTATTCACAATAGGCAATCTCACTGTCTCTGACACGCCTACCCTTATTTCCCAAATTACTGAGTGCTGCATTACAAATATGTGTGAGTAATTTTAATATGTGATATCTTTTCAGCTTACTATAGTGAGTGAGAGTTTGGTTTGCAGCTAAAGAGGTTTAAATGCTTTGTAGCTACTACTATGCCATATTAAGCTACTTAACTTTTATAAATCTCATTTATATTGATGAGAAATTATGAAGGAGGATATTTTGCAGTTTCAAAAATTACAGACATTTTGTGGTGATTGTTTCATGCAATGGATATGGAACAGAATCTGGAATTAAATTTTCTCTGTTGTTTAAAAACAAAACCGAGTCAAACAAAGGAACCCAAACCAGTTCCTCATAATATCATATTCAGCATTTAGTCAGCCTTGGATAACCATGGTGGGTTTATTTATGCTAAGTTTGCTCTTAAGTCCTATTTTTCAAGCAATTATAAAGCAGAAATTAATTCTCCAAAACTCTTTTCTTTGACATAGAATCTTTTTTTTTTTTAAATTGAGTGATGGTTTACAAATAATATTTATTTTTCATATAATCCTTCATAGACATTATGTTTGTTAATAGTAATTGCCACTGATTAATGTAATTAATTACACCATCTAATAAATTTATAGAGACTCTAAAAGAATTCAGTTATAATAATGTGTAACTATAAAGAATAACCATTTTCTCTTTATACCAAAACAAAGTTGTGTCCTTTTAAAATATGTATCCCTTAAGCACGGGAAGATAAAGAAAAGTATCATAATGAAACGAAATCATAAAAAACTGGAATCTAAAAAATCAAAAGGGCCAAACTCACTTAGCACTTCTTAAGCTGAAGGGACTAAAGAACAAATTCAAACTTTGATTTATAATACTCAAGGATGCTATGCGCAGAATATTGAATGATCTGGGAAGTATTAAAAGAAGATGGAAGGAGTATACAGAGTCACTGTAACAAAAAGAATTGGCTGACACAGAAGAATTTCAAGAAACAACTTACAATTAAGAGACAATTGTGAGGAAGGAGGAAGTTCATTCTGTTCTGAGGGACCTGGCAAAAAAAAATAAAGCCTCAGGAATTGATGGAATGCCAATTGACGTATTTCAATAAATCTGCCCTGGACGTGTTCACCAAGTTGTGACAAGAAATCTGAAGGATAACGACCTGGTCAACTGACTGAAAGAGATCCATATTTATTCCCATTCCAAAAAGAAGGTTACCCGACAGAGTGTGAAAATTATTGTACAATATCACTCATATTGCACACAAGCAAAATCCTGCTGAAGATTATCCAGAGATGACTGGAAGAGTACTTTGACAGAGAACTATCAGAAACATAAACTGGGCTTAGAAGAGGCCATGGTACTAGAGATATTCTCTCCAATGTCTGATAGATCTTGGCGGAAAGCAATGAGCACGGGAGGAATATCTGTGTTTCATTGACTATGAGAAGGCATTAGACTGTGTGGATCACAATGAATTGTGGCTTACCTTGAGGAGAATGGGAATCTCAGAACATTTGATTGTGCTTATGTGAAACCTATACTTGAACCAGAAAACAGTCCTCAGAACAGAGCAGGAAAACACTGTTATGGTTCAAAATCAGGATGAGAGTGTGTCAGGGATGTGACCTGTCTCCATATCTTTTCAATCTATATGCAGAACAAATCATTCAGGATGCTGGGCTTTATGAGGAGGAATGCAGCATAGAGATGGAGGAAGATTCATCAACAAACTCCAATATGCAGATAATACCACCCTGTTTGCTGAAATTTAGGAGGACCCTGAAGTGCTTGCTGCAGAAGGTCAAGGACTGTAGTCTTCAATATAGATTGAATTTCAACATCAAGAAGACAAGGATTCTCATAGGTGGGCCAATTGGCAGCACCATGATGGATGAAGACGAGATTGAGTTTGTTAACAGGTGCAGGTACCAGTAGTCAGGAAATGAAAAGATGATTGCAGTAAGTAAATCTGCTGTCAGGGACCTCTCCAGAGTTCTGAGAAGCAGTAATGTCAGTCATGAGACTAAGGTGCGCCTGATTCAGGCCATTGTCTTCTCAATTGTTTGCTATGCATCCGAGAGCTGGACAATGACTAAGGATAACAGAAGAGTTCATGCTTTTGAGTTGTGGTGCTCGAGAGGAGTCTTAAACATACCATGGACCACCAAAAACCCAAATAGGTCTGTCATGAAGAGGGTGAAACCAAGTTTCTTCTTGGAAGTTAGGACTTTGAAGCTCCATCTCATATACTTTGGGCATGTGATCCAGAAGGACTGGTCCTTTGAGAAGGACATCATGTTCTAAAGGGTGGCAGGAGAGCGCAGGAGAGGAAGAATCTGGAGGAGATGGATTGATACAGTAACTAGGGCAATTGGGGTAGATGTGTCGGAATCAGAGACTGGCTCAGGACAGAGCAGGCTTCCTTCAGAGCTGTAGTACATAGGGTCACTATGAGTTGCAGAGAGTCTGACGGAACATAACGGCAACCACACCAAGCCTTAGATAAGCAGAAGTTCTTTGTTCTTAGTTCTTTCTTTATTTTTAGTTTTTAACACCAGTTGCTCTGTTTGGCTAACAGTCTCAAACTCCACAACAAAGACAGAATTGTGTCACACTTATTCTCAGTTAAGAGAGGAGTCTATCCTGAGGTTGCCAAGAGAAACCTGTTTTTAGGAACTGCGAGTAGATTTGCATGGACAAGAGAAGGTCTGGCTTGCACAGCTGAGAGGAGTTGACAGATCTATCCTGCCTGCACCGAGGAAGGGAGCGATGTACTGTCCTCTTCAGGGAAGAGTTCAGCTTTTGTCTGCATGATTTCAGATTTTGTCTGCATGATTCCTGATCCTAAATTTGAATTGATCCCAAGCCCAAATTATTCCCTGTTGCTTTGAGTCTGTGTGTCCATTGAAATGGATTAAAATGTAGGAGAAGTAAACAGTAGAGTGGGAGGAACAGCTGCTTGCAAAATTTGTAGACTTGGAAAGTGTATCTGTCTTCACCTCACGGAGATCAACTTGGGGCTGGTGATGACTCTCTTAATTACCCCTTATGAGTTTGACAAGTTCTTAAAATACTACTGGAAAACAACTTTGAAGCAATGAGTTGGAAGGAATAATTTATTCCTTTGCTGCAAAAGTGTTACAGGAAACCAACTAATACAGATATCCACAAAGAATATAATGTGTAAGTAAGTTTTATTTGAAAAATCCCTCCTTGTATCAAGAACCAGCAAAATCTCAAGCTGAATGGAAGAGCCAATAACAAATGAAGGTTGTTAGCATTATCTAAAAAAGGTTTCAAAACAATCAGGATTTTTTTTGGGGGGGTTTCCATTCATTCATTGTTGCACTATTCTCTCTACCCTCCTCCCAGTTTGTTCTTGTCCAAATGCCACAGTGCTTGTCAAAGCCAGT
>NW_006400042.1:314424-316924 GCF_000299155.1 Elephantulus edwardii | reverse complement strand
AAAAAAGAAGATAGTTGAACTATATATAGATAAAAGCATTATTTTAAAAGTTTGAAGATAAAAAAGGTACAAAAGAGAAACCACCTGTAATGCCACTGCTACAGAAACAGTCATCTTATTCCTACCATTCAAGACAGAATTTTTTAGCTGGTTGTAATAAACAAGAGCATTTTATTATGTAGAACTACAGATTCCTTTCTTGCTTACATTAAATCTCCCAGTTGGGTTGATATGGGATCTGTTTGATTTGTTCTCAGCCAGTGCTGCAGCCTTCCTACTAGAATATGGATGCTTGCTACATAGCAAAAGGAAACCACATGGGAGCTACACCTTCACTTTATCTCCTTTTTGGTGTAGTGTGATTTTCATGAAAGTTTACAGAAAGGTTGGATATTCATTCATTCATTCATTCATTCATTGATGTATATTTCCGTCCCTTCCCCCCATCCCGTAATTAATTTTGCAATTCACTTCTTGTTCCAGATTGACAACTGTCATACATAGACTGACTAGTCATACATTCTTTAACATAGTCCTTTCCTTTATCTGTTCCAATTCAGTGTTTATTATCTATCCACTCTTTTCCTGCTCTCTCCCTCACCCATGTCAATCCTATTTTATAACAGGGATCTTATGCATTATTGTCCTTTTGTGACTGAGATATTTCGTTGCATAATGTCTTTCAGACTCATCCATATTGTATAAAGTTTTAGAAGTTCATTGTTTTTCAATGCTGTGTCATATTCCATTGTATGAATGTACCACAGTTTTTCTATCCACTCGCTTGTTGATGGGCAATTGGGCTGCTTTATTTCTTCACTATTGGGAATAATGCTGCAATAAACATGAGTGTGCATAAATCTGTTTGAGTCACAACTCTAATATCTTTAGGGTTATTCTCAGTTATGGGATAGCTGGGTCAAATGGTATTTATATTTTTAACTTCCTGAGAAAATGCCAGACCACCTTCCATAGTGGTTATACTATTCTACATTCCCGCCAGCAGTAAATGACAGTTCCAATCTTTCCACATTTTCATCAGCAATTGTTGTTTGTTGCCTGCTGAACTTTGCTATAGTAGCCGGGGTGAAATTATATTTCATTGATTTGATTTGTGTCTCTCTTATAGCTAGGGATTTTGACCATTTCTTCACGGTTCATTAACCATCTGAATTTTCTTTGGTCAAGTGTCTGTCCATACCTTGTGCCCATTTTGTGACTGAATTGCCTTTTTCTTATTGAGGTACCAGAGTATTCTATAAATTTTAAATATGAGTCTCTTGTCAGATATGTTGTTCTTATTGAGTGCCGTTGAGTCATAGGTGACTCAGAGAGACCCTATGAATGAAAGTCCTCAACACTTGTGTGACTTCTGTCCTTTCTCCAGGGTCATAGGGTTTCTGGAGGCAAGCTATTACTGAAGTGGATTCCACTCCTGCCTCCAAGCTTATTTTAACTGGGGAGCTCCACCAAACACTGTCTGTCATGGGTAACCATTAACGCATTTGACACCACATCAGTGTCACAGTGTTCAGCTTCACAGCAACCACAAGTTACCGCTGTGCTGCAAGTGGACACACCAGGGCTTTATGACCTAGAATGTTTGAACAAAAACAATGAAAATTATCAGATATAACATTGCCAAATATTTTTTTCCCAGTCTGTGGGATTTTCTTTAGACCCTATTAGGAAAGTTTTTGATGTGCATGTTGTTGTTATTGTTGTGTGTTGTGTACCATCAGGTTGGGATCAACCCAAAGCTGACACTCCAGAAGGTTTTCAGAGGCAAGTAATCACAGGAGAGACTGATCATTCTTCTCCTGTGGAGCATCTGGTAGGTTTGCAGCTCATTTTCTTACCACTAGGTACCAGAGATTTGATTTTCAGAATACCCCATTCATCTATTTTATCCTCTCTTTGTTGTAGTTTTTCATTATGTTTGGAAATTTGTTCATGTTATAGATTAGGGCTTTCAGTTTTTCTCTGATGAATTTTATAGTCTTTGGTTTTATTCCTAGGCAGCCCCTGATCCACCCTCCTTTGACTGGACTTGGTTTTTGTATATGGTATAAAGGGTGGGTCTTGCTTCAGTTGTCTGCAGATGATTTTCCAATTTGCTATCACCATTTGTTAAAGAGGCTGTAGTTTCCTCACTTTATTGCTTTCATCTCCTTGTCAAAGTTCAACTGACCATAGGTGGATGAGCTGATTTCTGATTCTCAGTTCTATTCTATGGATCTATCTGCCTTTCTCTGTACCTCTGTACCAATAGAATTCTGTCTTGACTACTGTGGATGTGTCATGTTGTTGTTGTTGTTATGTGCCATCGAGTCGTTTTTGACTCATAACGACCCTATGCACAACAGCCCTAAACCCTGCTCTATCCTGCGCCAACCGCACTGCCTCTCACACACCCATCCCGATTACCCCAGTCACCGAATCAATCCATCTCATAGAGGGTCTTCCCCTCCTGCGCCGTCTCTCCACCCTCCCAAGCATG
>NW_006400042.1:310850-314324 GCF_000299155.1 Elephantulus edwardii | reverse complement strand
GTCAAATCTCCATAATGCAGTACAGGTTTAAGATCCTGTGGTTTCTAAAACTATTTGTATCAATAAAAGTTCTTTTTACAATTCCTATTCTCCATGTCAAACAACAGACCCACTGGGTCTTAGTGGGACTTAAGAAGATTCAGCCAATTTTCCCACTAAGCTTTCCCCTTTCAAATGGGTCCAGCAGCTTCTGGCTTTTGCTGATTCGGAGTGCGCATTGAAATGTGGACCGGAATGCAACCCCGGCTGATTTCATACAGTTCCGACTCTAATCCATCAAAAGTTCTTATTCAAATCCCTACTGTCTCCATCATGCAACAAACCCACTGGGCCTCAGTGGAGCTTTAGAAAATTCAGCCACTTTCCCCCCAAAGGTTAACCCTTTCAAATGGGTCCCTCAGAAGCTCGGCTTGCAAATTCCGGCCTTTGCCGATTTGCGGTGCAACCGAAAAGTGGTCTGGATTGCAACTGAGGCTATTAGCTCGTTCTGAGTCCACTCCAGCAGAGGTGTTCTGATTCAAATTTCTACTGTCCACGTCATTCAACAGACCCACTGGGTCTTAGTGGAGCTTAAGTGAAATAGGCCAATTTCCCCACTAAGTTTTCTCCTTTCAAATGGGTCTCTTAGAATCTCATCTAGTGGCTTCCGGTTTTTGCCGAGTCTGCGAGGCTTTGTTCTCACAGTTCCAATACTAAAAATTTCGACTAAAGTTATGATTCAATTCCTATTGTCCACGCCGTACCTCAGACCCTCCAGGTTTTAGTGGGCTCAAGAGAATTCAGCCGATTTCCCCACTAACCTTTTTCCTTTCAGGTGAGTCTCAATGCAGCTGAGCTCAGCTCGTGGATTCCAGCTTTTGCTGGGTCCGCGGTGGGACCACTGCGGGACCACTGCAGGGCAGGCAGGCAGGACTCCAGTTTTTAAAGCTTCTAAAATAATGTATTAGCAAAAGTTCTGATTGTAAAGTACTCTCTGGTATCCTCTCTACGCAGGCTGTATCCCTCTGGCTCTTCACACTGTGCTCTCCACCTCTGCCATCTTCCTAGCTCGCCAATCTCCTCTTATGCAATTAATTGCCTCTGAGGCCATACCCGAATAGAGAGAGTCCTATACATAATCACTTTGAATTATATATGAAACGAAATTACTTTGAATTTTAAAAATAGCAGAACAGACACAATGGAAAGGCATACACCAAGAAATGCTAAGGACCACATGGAGCTTCAGACAAGGAAGGACCCTCATAGAACCACAGCCTGAATTGGACTTCTAGCCTTTTGAACTGTGAGAAAATGAAATATTCTTTATAGCCACTTACTTGTGTTATTTGAATTACTGTGTTATGGTGGCAATAGGTAACTATGGAAAGGAATAATAAAAGAATCTTTAATCCTATTGATAGTACATTGTATTAATTTCTAGTTTAGTAAACTAACATCTTAATGTCAAGAAAAAAAAATTCACTAGGGCTTTAGAGAGCTCTGGTAGCCTAGTGGCAAGAAGCTGCACTGCAAACCTGAAGGCACGTGGTTTGAATTCTCTGTGGGAGAAGGATGGGTAATCTCCTCCTATGTGATTAACTGCCTCTGAAAATCCTCCGGAGGGTCAGCTATGGGTCACCTCCAACTCTATGGTACACAACAACAACAACAACAAGGGCTTCCTTTGGAATTATCACTGGGTGGATTCATAGACAACATCGTGATAGAGAAAAGATTAAGATTGTCAATGTTTTCATTTTACTTGTATCTATAATCAACATCATGGAAACAGCAGTCAAGGAATTATATAGCATACTACATTTGAAAAATCTGCTATCAAAGAACTCTCCAAATTGTTAAAGAGCAAGCACATCAGTTTGAAGACTAAAGTGGGCCTTAGTAAGTCATAGTATTTTTAGTTGTTTCATATGCATCTGAAAGTTGGATAAAGACTACATAAGACCAAAGGACAATATTTCCCTATTAATTGTGGTGTTTGTGAAGAAAAAGTGTTGAATATGCCATGGTTTTCCAAAAGAACAAGGATATCTCAGGGAAGTGCAGCAGGATGTTCCTTAGAAGCAAGAATGGTGAAACTTGTTTTCACATGCTTTTGATACGTTATCAGGAAGGGCCAACCCTTAAAAAGACATTAGACTGGAAACAGTAGAGGACCTCTGAAAAAGGGCAAGACCCTCATTAAATATGATGGATTGATGATGACTACAACAAAAGGCTCAATCATGGCAGAGACTGTGGGAATAGTGAAGGATAGGGCAAAGTCCAAATCTGTTATTCATAAGATGGCTATGAGTTACAGTGGGCTTTATGGCACCTAATAACAAAACCAAAACCAATAAACAGAAAAATAAAAAACTTCATTTCTATTAAGTCAGAACCAGCTCATAGCTGACTGGCCCTCCAGTGAGTTTTCATGTAAATCCCTTAAATGTTTGATTTGCCTCAGCATGTTTAAGTCTATAATTGAGCTTCACTCTCTTCTATTAACAATTGAACTTTTAGTGTATCAAAGACGATCCTTTAAATGAATAAGAAAGGAAAATTTAGCTGTCTTAGTTTTTAACTGCAATACTGCTAGATTTTCTCTGAAACATGAACTTTCTTATTTTCCCATATCCTTTCCCTCTTTACATGATGTGCTGAATGTTTTTCTCCAAGATGGTTCAGTTGAAGAAACCCAACATTCAGCTAATGTAGTCATCACAAGAGCCATGAAAACATTCAGTGAATAGTCTCAGCACCTCTGGCTGTTCCCTTTTAACAACCTTTAACTCTAGGTTTCAGGTGCCAGGTAACTTCTGTATGACTTTCTAGAAAACAGCCATCTTTAAAGGGCATGTTCAAAGATGACAAAGGGCCTCATTTGGAGACAGTCATCTTTATTGTGGCACATATGTGTTTTTGAAATTTCCTGAATCATGCATACTCCCCACAAGATCCAGAAAGTACTCCCAATGGCAGCAATCTTGAAAGAACAACTGCACATGTGCTTAATGATCTCATCCCTCTCACACAGGCCAATCCCAGATGACACCCTCTTCTTTCATAAATAATGATCTTTTCCTTTTGTTAGATTAAATTTTAAAATCCCACCCTCTTCATGAATAAACATGATATCCATTCCCTGCCTACAGAATCTTTAAATGAATCCCTTCCTCCTTTGTAGCACAAGTCCATGGCTAGTGTTTTTTAGTCCTTCCACATCTCCCCTCACAAAATATTTTCCCTGAAAATAACTTTCTTAGCTTTCATAGGAAAGCCTGGACTCCTGTTTTCCTATTCTTACCTAACAGGTAAGAGCCCAAATTTAAGGAACATACCTGAAGACATTTTTTTTTGTAATCACGTTTAGAAGATAGTTGAACTATAAACTATAGGCAATATCTCTCATGAATATTGATGCAAAAATCCTAAATAAAATACTGGCGAATAGAATCCAACGATACATAAAAAAAATAATCCACCATGACC
>NW_006400042.1:308901-310623 GCF_000299155.1 Elephantulus edwardii | reverse complement strand
TAATTTTCTTGGAAAAGGTCCTTTGTACTTCTGGTTAAATTTATTCCCAAGTATTTAATCTTGTGATTAGCTATTGTGAAAGGTATTGTTTCTGTGCTGCTGAGTCGCCTGAGACTCACGTTGTTGTTGTTGTTGTTATGTGCCATCGAGTCACTTGTGACTCATAGCGACCCTATGTACAACAACCCTAAACTCTGCTCTGTCCTGTGCCAATCGCACTGTCTCTGACACTCCCATCCTGATTACCCTAGTCACTGAATCAATTCACCACATAGAGGGCCTTCCCCTCCTGCACTGTCCCTCCACACTTCCAAGCATGATGTCCTTCTCCAAGGATCGGTCTCTCCTTACAAAGTATGTTAGACAGAGCCTCAAAATCCTTGCCTCCAAGGAGCCACCCAGTTTAAGCCTTTCCAGGACGAATCTGTTTGTTTTCCTAGCAGTCCATGGTACTCTCAATACTCTTCTCCAGAACCCCAGCTCAAAGGCATCAATTCTCCTTCTATCCTCCTTGGTCATTGTCCAACTCTCTGATGCATAACAAGTGATTGTGAAGACCATGGCCGGTGTCAAACGCACCTTAGTCTCCAGAGAGACACCATTGCTCTTCAGTACTTTGGAGAGGTCTCTAACAGTAGACTTTTTCCATGGCAATACACCTTTTAATTTCCTGGCTACAGATGCCAAGAGTGTTGACTGTGGAGCCAAGAAAACTAAAGCTGTGTACAATTTCAATCTCTTCACCATCCATGCTGATGCTGCCAATTGGTCCAGTGGTGAGAAACTTTGTCTTCTTGACATTGAGCCTCAATCCACATTGGAAGCTGCAGTCCTTATATGTACAACAACTCTGAAACCTGCCCTGTCCTAAGCTAGTCTTGCTGACGCCAACACACCCAACTCCATTGACATAGTTACTGTATCAATTCACTTCATCTGGGGTCTTCCTCTCTCGCACTGCCCCTCCACCCTTCTCCTAAGACCAGTCTTTCTTGGCCACATGCCTAAAATATGTGAGATGGGGCTTTAAAATCCTGACCTCCAAGAAGAAACTTGGTTTCATCCTCTCCAAGACAGACCTATTTGGGTTCTTTTGGAAGTCCATGGTATATATGTTCAAGACTCTTCTCCAGCACCACAACTCAAAGGCATCAATTCTTCTTCTGTCATTGTCCAGCTCTTGGATGCTTAGCAAGCAATTGAGAAGACTATGGACTGGATTAGGTGCACCTTAGTCTCTAGACTGACATCATTGTTTCTCAGCACTCTGGAGAGGAACTTGACAGCAGATTTACCTAATGCAACTCATCTTTTGATTTCTTGACTGAGACAAATGGAAAAAAATATAGAAAGTTTTGGCAAATAAATAAATACAGAAATAAATCACATTAGAATGATACCATTGTAAATATATAATAATTAGAATAAAATTTCTCTTGATGGAGTCAACAGAATAATGGAAAGGACAAGGGAAATTAGTGTGGTGAGACATAGAAAAATAAAAACAAAAACTACCTATTTGGTTGATAGAAAGAGAATCGATGCCTTTGAGCTGTGGTGCTGGAGAAGAGTGTTGGATATACTGCTAGGAGAACAAACACACTTGTTCTGGAGAGGGTGAAGCCAGAATGTTCCCTGGAGTCAAGGATTCTGAAGCTTCTTCTGACATATTTTGGGCATGTTGCAAGGAGGGACTGGTCCTTGGAGAGGGACATCATGTTT
>NW_006400042.1:299372-306296 GCF_000299155.1 Elephantulus edwardii | reverse complement strand
CATGGACTGCTAGGAAAACAAACAGATTTGTCCTGGAAAGCGTTAAACCGGGTGGCTCCTTGGAGGCAAGGATTCTGAGGCTCTGTCTAACATATTTTAGACATGTTGTAAGGAGAGATCTGCCCTTGGAGAAGGGCGTCATGCTTGGGAGGCTGGAGGGACGGCGCAGGAAGGGAAGGCCATCTATGAGGTGGATTGATTCAGTGACTGGGATAATTGTGTTGGAAGTGTTGGAGACAGTGCGATTGGCACAGGACAGCAAAGTTTAGGGCTGTTGTACATAGGGTTGCTATGAGTCGCAAGCGACTCGATGGCACATAATGACAACAAAGGACATAAACTCATAAATTTAAGCAACTGTGTGAACCTCAAATAAAAATTCAAATAAATGACATCACCTACTGCCATTGAGTCAATTCAGACTCACAAGACCCATAAGATAGAGTAGAAATGTCTCCCATGGTCTCCAGGCTCTAGCCTCTACAGAAGCATCCTGACTGCATTCCCGTTAGTGGGTCCAAATCACCAGCATTTCAGTTGTTAACCTAGTGCTTAAACATGGTACCACCAAGACCCTTAAATTGACATCAAAGTGCATCTTAATGAAATTAATAAAAATATAGTAAAATTAAGGATATTGAAAGTATGTAGATAAAAACTGTTTTCTAGGGGGAAAAACCCAGTTTGATGCTAGCAGACTTTTCATTCACGTTATGAAGTGAGAAGCAAGTGAAACATTTATCATGTGATGTATAAAAAGAACAAAACCTTAATCCTTAAACACAGCAAAAATGGCCTTCAGGGAAACAGAGAAAATAATCATATTCATGGTGTTATTTCTGTTCAGTTGGAACCAACTCATAGTCAGCCTTCCAGTGGATTATCGAAGGCTGTAAATTGTATGGAAGGAGATTGATTATCTTTCTCTCAGAGAGCAGCTGGTGGATTTAAACTGCATAACTTTGAGTTGGTAGTGGAGCTCCTTACCCAGTAGATTACCTGAATTTCCTGGTACTTAAGAAAGATATTGCTGTTGTTGTTGTTATGTGCCATCTAGTTGCTTGCGACTCATAGCGACCCTATGTACAAGAGCTCTAAATGCCATTCTATCCTGTGCCAACCTAACCATCTCAAACGCACTCATTCCCACCACTCTAGTCACAGAATCGATTCATCTTATTGAAGGTCTTCCTCTCCTGCCCTGCCCCTCCACTTTGCCAAACATGATGTCCCTCTCCAAGGACCGGTCTCTCCTTGCAACATGCCCAAAGTTTGTCAAACGAGGCTTCAGAATCCTTGACTCCGAGGAGCTTTCTGGCTACACCTTCTCCAGGACAAACCTGTTTGTTTTCCTAGCAGTTCATGGTATATTCAACACTCTTCTCCAGCACCACAGCTCAAAGGCATCAATTCTCCTTCTATCATGCCTATTTACTGTCCAACTCTCTGATGCATAGCATGTAATTGCGAAAACTATAGCTCAGATCAGGCACACCTTAGTCTCCAGCCTGACATCATTGCTCTTCAGTACTCTTGAGAGGTCCCTCACAGCTGACTTTCCCAGTGTAATTCATCTCCTGATTTTCTGGCTGCTGTTACCAAGAGTGTTGACTATGGATCCAAGTAAACCAAAACTGTTAACTATCTCAATCTCTTCACCATCCATACTGATGCTGCCAATTCATCCAGTGGTGAGAATCTTTGTTTTCTTGACGTTGAGCTTCAATCCATATAGGATGCTGCAGTCCTTGACCTTCTGCAGCAAGCAATTCAGGTCCTCCTCAGATTCAACAAGCAGGGTTGTGCCATCTGCATAACGCAGGTTGTTGCTGACTCCTCCAGCAATCCTGATGCCACATTCCTCCTCATACAGCGTAGCATCTCAGATGATCTGTTCTGCATACAGATTGAAAAGGTATGGAGACAGAATACATCCCTGACGGACCCCCTTCTTGATTCTGAACCATGTAGTTTCTCCTTGCTCTGTTCTGATGACTGCCTCTTAGTCCAAGTATAGGGTTCTCATCAGCACAATCAAATGTTCTGGGATTCCCATTCTTCTCAGAGTCAGCCACAGCTTGTTGTGATCCACGCAGTAAAAAGCCTTTGCATAGTCAATGAAGCACAGGTAGACATTCTTCTGGTATTCTCTGCTTTCTGCCAAGATCCATCTAACATTAGCTATAATATCCCTTAATTCAGCCTGCACAGCTGGAATTTCTCTGTTGACATGTTGTTCCAAACGTTTTTGGATAATTTTCAGCAGAATCTTGCTTGCATGTGATATTAATGATATTGTTCAATAATTTCTGCACTCTGTTTGGTCACCTTTCTTTGGAATGAGAACAAATATCCATCTTTTCTAGTCAGTCGACCAGCTAGCTCTCCTCCAGGTTTCTTGGCATAACTTAGTGAGCACATCCAGGGCAGTGTCTGTTTGTTGAAATATGTCAATTGGTATGGTGTCAACTCCTAGAGCCTTGTTTTTTGCCAATTCCTTCAGAGCAATTTGAACTTCCTCCTTCATCACCATAGACTCTTGCTCATATGTGATTTCATGAAATTCTTCTGTGTCAGCCAATTCCTTCTGATACAGTGACTCTCTGTACTCCTTCCATCTTCTCTTGATACTTCCTGGATCATCTAACATTCTACCCAAAGTATCGCCACCTATGGCTTGAGTTTGGTTTTCAGCTCCTTCAGCTTAGGAAACACTGAGCAAATTTGGTCCTTTTGATTTTCAGACTCCAGCTCTCCGCTCATTTCATTATAGTATCTTGGTTTGTCATCCCAAGCTGCCTTTTGAAATTTTCTGTTCAGCTCTTTGATTTCTTGGTTTCTTCTTTCAGCTTTGTCTTCTCGGCACTCTAATGCAATACTCAGAGTCTCGTCTGACATCCATCTTGATCTTTTCTTCTTTTTAAGGCTTTGTAATGATCTTTTGCATTCTTCATGGATGATTTTCTTGATATCCTCCCAGAGCTCTTTTGGTCTACACTCATTGGTGCTCAAGGCTTCAAACCAGTTCCTGAGATGGTTTTGAAATTCGAGTGGTACAGGCTTAAGGTCAAATCTTGGTTCCATAGACTTGATTTAATTTTCCTCAGCTTCATCTTGAACTTGCAAATGAGTAGTTGGTGGTCTGTTCCACAATCAGCATATGGCCTGGTTTTCACTGCTGATGTTGAGCTTCTCCAGTGAGTCCACAAATGTAATTGATTTGATTCCTATGCATACCATCAGGAGAAATCCATGTGGATAGCCTGCGTTTATGTTTCTTATAAAAGGTATTTGCAATGAATAAATGATTGAATGTAATGTGCAGAACTCTCTATCATTGTACCTCCAGCCTCATTTCTCTCACCGAGCCCGTGTTTTCCAGCTACTGTTCCTTCTTTCCTGTTCCCAACCTTTGTTTTCCAGTCACCCGTTATTATCAATGCATCTTGATTGCATGTTTGATCAATTTCTGACTGCAAAAGTTGATAGAAATCTTCTATTTCCTCCTCTTTGGTTCTAGTTGTTGGTGCATATATTTGAATGACAGTGGTATGCACTGGACTTCTTTGTATGCGTATGTATATTATCCTGTCGCTCACCACATTGTATTTCAGGATAGATCTACAAATGACTTTTTAAATTATGAAACCAACCCCATTTTTTCTCACACTTTCATCCCCGGCATAGTAAATCATATGATCATCTGATTTAAAATGTCCCATGCCAAGCAATCTCATTTCGCCAAGATATTAGATAAAGTAAAAAAGAAGTAAATTTTGTCTCCAGTAGAACTACATTAAAAGAAGGGAACTCTGGTGGCCTAGTGGCAAGTAGGTATGCTGCAATTCCAAAGGCACATTTGAGGCCACCAGCATGCGATTCACTGACTCTGAAAACCCACCGGAGGGTCAGGTATGGGTCAGTTGCAATTCAACAGTATACACCAACAATAATCTAAGTTAGTTAAGCAGAAAGAAAAACATGAAAAGGAAACTTAGATCACATGAAGGAAGAAAGAAGATGGTGTTAAAATGTGGGTAAGAACAACGGAATTTTCTCCTCATTTTGTTTTTTTTTTTAATTGTGTGTTGAATTGTTTGTGGAACAAATAAAGCATTGGTAATAGGTTATGAAGCTAAATGGTAAAAACCAGAATAAAAAGAAAAACCCAAGTCTATCATCTAAATCCCATCACAAGAATTCTGAGAAAAATAAGTTCAAAACAAGTAGAAAGAAGGAAACAAAAAACAAATAGTAATGAAATGAAGATAGCTGAAGAATAAAAAAACCCCTGGAACCTTATATTTTGAAGAGATCAGTGAGGCTGGGAAACCTCTAGCAATACCAGCAAAAGAAGAGGGCACAAAATACCAATATCATGAATAAAACAAAGTTTATTCTACTGTTGTTGTTGTTAAGTGCCATCTAGTTGTAGAAGACTCATAGTGACTATATCAATGAAAGACCTGAACACTTGGATAATTTTGATCGTTTCTACAAGTTCATAGAGTTTGTGGAGGCAACCTATTTCAGAGGCAAGCTATTTTGGAAGTGGATGCCACTCCTGCTTTTTTTATTCTATTACAATTAGAATTCTAAACAAGGTTTAATTACAACATATTTGAGGCACTGAACACCATAGATCAAAGACCAGAGGAGTTGTGGAATGAAATCAAGGGTATCACTCAATTAGAGAGCAGAAGGTTATTATAAAGAGGAGAAATAAAAGTTCAACATGGATGTTAGAAGAAATAACAAAAATTGCGTTAGAGCATTGAGAAGACAAAACAAAGGGAAGAGATAATGAAGTAAAAGCTGAACAGAAGATTTCAAAGGGCAACTCAAGAAGACAAAGCAAAGTATTATGATAAAATGTGCAAAGAGCTGGAGTCAGAGAATAAAAAGAGAAGAATTGCTCATCATTTCTCAAGCTGAAATAATGGAAAACAAAGTCAAGCTTCAAGCTGTAATAATGAGAGATGCTATGGGTAAGATCTTGAATGACCCAGGAAGCATTAAAAAAGGATGTAAAGAAAACATAATGTCATTGTATCAAAAAGAATTGGCCAACATTGAAAAATTTCAGGAAGTATCTATGAAAAAGAGTCAATGGTAATACAAGAAAAGGTTCAAGCTATGCTGACTATACTGACAACCCCCCCAAAAAAACCCCTCTACGAATTGACATAATATCAATTGACATTTTTAAATTACCAGATGCAACCCAGATGGTCTCAGCAGTTTATGCCAGGAAATTGGAGGACAACTGCCAGGTTGACTGACTGGAAGAGATGCATATTCTTCCATATGGAAGAGTTTCCATTACCAAGAAAGATGATCCAAAAGAAGTTTGAAATTATCAAACAACATCATTGCTATGACATGCAAGCAAAATATTGCTGAAAATAATTAAAAAATGGATAGAACAGTACATAGACAGAGAACTGCCCTGCCAGAAGTTCAAGCTGAGTTTAGAAAAGGTCATCTAACCTCTTCTAAAGAATATCATTGCTAATGTCAAATGAATCCTGCCTGAAAACAGTGAATACCAGAAGAATGTATATTTGTGTGTTATTGACTAAGCAAAGGCTTAGACTGTGTAGATCATAACAAACTATGTGTAACATTAAGAAGAATGGGAATCCCAGAACTCTTGATGGTGCTCATATGAAATCTATATTTAGTTGTTGTTCAAATAGAACAAGGGAACACTACATGGTTTAAAATCAGGAAAGGTGTGTGCCAAGGATGTATCCTTTTTCCACACCTATTCATTCGGTATGCTAAACAAACTATTCATGAAGATGGATTTTTGAAGAGGAATGTGTCATCAGGATCAGAGGAAAGGAAGACTCACCAACAGCCTACATTATGTAGATGATCAACCTTGCTTGCTGAAAGAGAGAACTTGAAATACTTGCTTCAGAAGATCAAGGACTACAGCCTTCAATATGGGTTACATCTCAACATCAAGAAGACAAAAATCTTCACCACTAGGCCACTAGGAAAGACTGAAGTCAGCAATGATTTTATTTTGCTTGGATCGACAATCAGCACCATTGATACCAGAAGTCAGGAGACCAGGAGACACATTGCATTGGCCAAGACAATGATAACAGCTCTCTTCAAGGTACTGAAGAGCAATGATGTTAGTCTGAAGACTAAAGTGTGCCTGATTAAGGCCATGGTATTTTCAATAATTTGTTCAAAATCTAAGAGCTGGACAATGAATATGGCTGATAGAAGAAGAATTTTGTGCCTTTGAGCTGTGGTGATGCAGAAGAGCTCTGAATATCCCATGGACTGTTAAAAGAACAAACAGATGCTTTGGAGAAAGTGCAGCCAGAGGACTCATTGGAGGTAAAGCTTGTGAAGTTTTATCTCTCATATGTTGGACAGGAGAAGCTATTCCTCAGAAGGGGACATCATGCTTGGAAATTTGGAGGGTCAGCAAAAGAGAGGTAGACTCTCAATGAGATAGATACAGTGACTGCAGCAATGGGTTCTAGTGTGTCAGAACTGATAAGGGTGAAACAGGGTAGGACAGTGTTCAAGTTCATAGGGTCGCTATGAGATGTAATTGACTTGATAGCACCAATATAACAATATTATTACTGCCCCTATAGACATAAGAAGAATAAGTAAATACTATTAACTCTATTTGTAGGGATAAACTAGACTACATCTATGAAATATTCTTAAAATGAAACAAAATCCACTGAAAACTCTACCGAGTGCTTAAACAAGAATTGTTGTTGTTGTTGTTGTTATGTGCCGTCGAGTCGCGTACAACTCATAGTGACCCTATGTACAACAGCCCTAAACTCCGCTCTGTCCTGTGCCAATCGCACCGTCTCCTACACTGCCATCCCAATTATCCCAGTCACTGAATCAATCCACCTCATAGAGGGCCTTCCTCTCCTG
>NW_006400042.1:280545-296937 GCF_000299155.1 Elephantulus edwardii | reverse complement strand
TTTTCCTACATTCATGGTTCTCACATTCCATGTCCCAATCACCAGTGTCTGCTTACAACTGTTCCTCTTCCTTTGTATTTCCATACTTGAAAACTCAACCTCCTTTGCCGTTTCTATTATCTAAATGTGTGTTCTGTTGTACATAGGGTTTTCAGAGGCCTGCTATTTCAGAAGTGGATGGCCAGTTCTTCTTCCTAGTCTGTCTTAATGTGAGTGTTCAGATTAATCAAGGAAGAAAAAAACACGAGACCTTTGTTCCAGCTGGCTGCCCAGAGGAAGGGGTAATCGAGGAAGAAAAAAACGAGAGACATTCGTTCCGGCTGGCTGCCCAGACGAAGGGGTAGGCATCTGACAAGCTGAAGGCTGGGCAGCTTAGAGACCCCTCCCATCTCCAGGTAATCGAGGAAGAAAAAAAACGTGAGACATTCGTTCCGGCCCTTGGGCCTGCGGCCCTCGGGCCAAGAAAAGTCTATCTACACACCAGTTCAAGAGGATGCATCACCTTTAGTCGGGAAACATTTATCTTCCAAAATAAAAAGAAACAAGGTGAAAAGTAACTTTCCAACTGATTTTGTTAGTTTCTGACAGGAAAGCAATATAATAACAATACCAAAATAATTTAAAATTACAGACCAATATCCCCACTAATATATCTGTAGAAAGCATTAGAAAATACTTTTTGACAAGACAAGGGAAAGGAAAAAACCACCAAACTCAACAATCCTTAAATTTACTGTCATGAGTCAGTTCCAACTCATAATGACACTCCAAAACTAGAGAAACAGTAGATTAATGGCTGCCAGAGGTTAAAGTGTAAGTATGCTTTGTAAGGGAGTTTAGTTGCTTTCTTGAGTGCTATAAATGGTGAATCTTCTAACTACTAATGGAAAGGTTGCTGGCTGAGATCCATACAGAATCACTTTGGAAGAGAAAGATGGCAATATTCTCCATGCATGGAGTTATCATGAGGCTGAACAAACTCCAAAGCTACTGAAAAACAACGGATAATGAGGGGGTGGGGTTTATGTGAAGAGAGAGTGACTATAAAAAGGCAACAGGGAGGGTGCTTGTGGTGCTATTGAAATATTCTGTGTCTTGACTCATCAAGGACAATATCTTGGTTGTAGTATTACACTGTTGGTTAACAAGATGAAACCTAGTGAAAGATACACAGGATCTCTTTGTATTAGGCCTTACAACAGCAAATGACTTTGCAATGATCTAAAAATAAAATTTTATTTAAAGCAAGGTATATCATAAATGTTCAAAACTCCTACAGTTGCAACGAGCTATTTTTAAAGTTCAGTAGAAGCATTTCTATGAATCCAGATAAAGTGTTGTTATTATGTGCGGTCGAGTTGCCTGTGACTCATAGCGACCTGGTGTTACAGCAGACCTAGAACTTGTTCTATCCTGTGCCAATCATATTGTCTCTGACACACCTACCCCCATTACCCCAGTCACTGAATCAATCCATCTCATTAATGTTCTTCCTCTTTTGTGCTGTCCCTCCATCCTCCCAAGCATGACGTGCTTCCTTGCAACATGTCCAAAGCAGAATCCTTGCCTCCAAGGAGTAGCCTGGTCTCACCCTCTCTAGGACGAACCTATTTATTCTCCTGGTAGTCCATAGTATACTCTTCTCCAGCACCACAACTCAAACGCATTAATTCTCTATCATCCTTAGACATTGTCCAGCTTTCTGCCACATGGCAAGCAATTATGAAGGCTGGCCTTGTTCAGGCTCACTTTAGTCTCCAGACTGACATCATTGCTCTTCAGTACTTTGGAGAGGTCTCTGACAGCAGACTTTCCCAGCGTAATTAATCTTTTAACTTCCTGGCTTTTGATTCCAAGACTGTTGATTGTGGAGCCAAGCAAACTGAAGCTGTTAACAATCTCAATCTCTTCATCAACTATCATGATGACACCAATTGGCCAAGTGGTGAGAATATTTTCTTGATGTTGAGCTTCAATCCATATTGAAGGCTGCATTCTTTGACCTTCTGTAGCAAGCGCTTCAGGTCCTCCTCAGTTTCAGTAAGCAAAGTTGTGTCATCTGCATAATGCAGATTGCTGATGAGTCTTCCTCCAATCCTGGTGCCACATTTCTCCTCTTACAGAGAAGTCTCTCAGATAATCTGTTCTGCACATAGATTGAAAAGGTATGGAGATAGGACGCGTCCCTGGAGTACACCCCTCCCAATTTTGAACCATGCAGTGTTTCCTTCCTCTGTTCTGATGATTGCCTCCTGGTCCAAGTATAGGTTATGAATAAGCACAATCAAGTGTTCTGGGATTCCCATTCTTCTCAGAGTTAGTCAGTTTGTTGTGCTTTACAGTCGAA
The DNA here is from genome assembly GCF_000299155.1 of Elephantulus edwardii. Classification (NCBI taxonomy): domain Eukaryota; kingdom Metazoa; phylum Chordata; class Mammalia; order Macroscelidea; family Macroscelididae; genus Elephantulus; species Elephantulus edwardii. Next base: position 294,590 of record NW_006400042.1, on the reverse strand, counting down.
TGCCTTTTTATAGTCAATTAAACACAGACATTCCTCTGGTACATTCTTGGCTTTCAGCCAAGATCCATATAACATTAGCTACAATATCTCTAGTACAGTCTCTGAAAACATGCTGGAGCATCAGCCATGAGAAAGTTCCAACTCAACAACACACAACAACAGTAACAATAGACTAGTATTTCCTGATAAGTGTGATCACTGCAGATCTCAAAATTACATTGTCCTGTAAAATTTAGAGAATTATTTTGCCCATTCTCATCTCTTCTTAATGATTTTACATGAAAACTGTAACAAAGCCATTCAAATTAATAAATATAATGAACCAATGTACCAAGAATCCTCTGAAAACGGAATGAAAAATGAAGAAGAGAAGCACGTAAACGGACTTAAAACTTCTACTTCCTTTCTGTTAGGCCCTCTGAGTGTCTTTCAGGGCTTTAGTGAAAAGTCACTATTTAGATATATAACTAATTGCACAAGTACAGATCAGCATATATGTATGCTGCACATACCTGTGTGTTGTTGTTGTTGTTAAGTGCAGTCGAGTCACTTGCAACTCATAGTAATCCTATGTACAAGAGCCTTAAAACCTGCTCTATCCTGTGTCAACTTCACTGTCTCTGACACACCTACTGCCATCACCCCAATCACTGAATCGATCAAGGGTCTTCCTCTCTTGCACTGTCCCTCCACTCTCCCAAACATGATGTCCCTCTCCAAGGACTGGTCCCTCCTTGCAACATGCCCAAAGTATGTCAGATGAAGCTTCATAATCCTTCACTCCAAGGAGCACTCCGGCTTCACCCTCTCCAGGACAAACCTGTTTGTTCTCCTAGCAGCCCTTGGTATATTCAACACTCTTCTCCAGCACCACAACTCAAAGGCATCAATTCTCTATCATCCCTAGTCATTGTTCAGCTCTCTGATGCATAGCACACAATTGCGAAGACGATAGCTCATATCAGGAGCACCTTAGTCTCCAACCTGATGTCTTTGCTCTTCAGTACTCTGGAGAGGTCCCTCACAGCTGACTTTCCCAATGCAGTTTGTCTCTTGATTTCCTGGCTGCTGGTACCAAGAGTGTTGACTGTTGAGCCAAGCAAACTAAAACTGTTAACTATCCCAATCTCTTCACCATCCATACTGATGCTGCCAATCAGCTCAGTGGTGAGAATCTTTGTTTTCTTGATGTTGGGCTTCAATCTGTATTGAAGGCTGTAGTCTATGACCTTCTGCAGCAAGTGCCTTCCGGTCCTCCTCAGTATCAGCAAACAGGGTTGTGTCATCTGTATAACACAGGTTGTTGAATCTTCCACCAATCCCAATGCCACATTCCTCCTTTTACAGCCCTGTATCCCAGATGACCTGTTCTGCATACAGACTGAAAAGGTATGGAGAGAGAATACATCCCTGGTGTACACCCTTCCCAACTTTGAACCATGCAGTATCTCCTTACTGTGTGTTCTGACAACTGCCTCTTGGTCCAAGTGTAGGTTTCGCATAAGCACAATCAAATGTTCTGGGATTCCTATTCTTTTTAGAGTCAGCCATAGCTTGTTTTGATCCACACAGTCAAAAGCCTTTGCATAGTCAATGAATCACAGATAGACATTCCTCCGGTACTCTCTGCTTTCTGCCAATGTCCACATAAAATTAACTATAATATTCCTAGTACCATGACCTCTTCTAAATCCAGCCTGAACATCTGGCAGTTCTCTGTTGATGTGTTGCTCTAGTCGTTTTTTGATAATTTTCAACAGAGTCTTGCTTTCATGTGATATTAATGATATTGTTCAATAATTTCCTCACTCTGAAGGGTCACTTTTCTTTGGAATGGGAACAAATATTGATCCCTTCCAGTCAGTTGGCCAGTTGGCTGTCCTCCAGGTTTCTTGCCACAATTTAGTGAGCACATCCAGGGCAGCGTCTGTTTGTTGAAATATGTCAATTGGTGTGCCATCAACTCCTGGGGCCTTGTTTTTTGCCAATTCTTTCAGAGCAACTTGAACTTTCTCCACCACCACAGGCTCTTGCTCATACATTATTTCATGAAGTTCTGTGTCAGCCAATTCCTTCCGATACAGTGACTCTGTGTACTCCTTCTATCTTCTTTTAATGGTTCTTGGATCATGTAACACTCTACCCAAAGCAACCTTAATTATTACCACTCATGGTTTGAATCGCGATGGGAAAGTCTGCTGTTAGGGACCTCTCAAAGGTACTCAGGAGCAACAGTGTCTCTCTGGAGACTAAGGTGCGCCTGATACAGGTCATGGTATTTGCAATCGCTTGTTATGCATCAGAGAGTTGGACAATGACTAGGGAGGACAGAAGGAGAGTGGATGCTTTTGAGCTGTGGTGCTGGAGAAGGGTACTGAATGTACCATGGACTGCCAGGAAAACAAACAGATTCATCTTGGAGAGGATTAAACCAAGTTGCTCCTTGGAGGCAAGGATTCTGGGGCTTCATCTGACATACTTTGGACATGTTGCCAGGAGGGACGGGTCCTTGGAGAGGGACATCATGCATGGGAGGGTGGAGGGACAGCGCAGGAGGGGAAGACCCTCTATGAGATGGATTGATTCGGTGACTGGGGTAATCGGGATGGGTGTGTCAGAGGCAGTGCGGTTGGTGCAGGATAGAGCAGGGTTTAGAGCTGTTGTGCATAGGGTCGCTATGAGTCGGAAACGACTCGATGGCACATAACAACAACAACAACATGGTTTGAATTTGTTTTTCAACTCCTTCAGCTTAAGAAACATTGAGTGCATTTAGTCCTTTTGATTTTCTGACTCTAGCTCTTTGCATATTTCATTATAGAATCTTGCTTTGTTGTTCTGAGCTGCCTTTTGGATTTTTCTGCTCAGCTCTTTAATTTCTTGATTTCTTCCTTTAGCTTTGGCTTCTCAACACTATAATGCAATATTTAGAGTCATCCATCTTGGTCTCTTCAGCCTTTGTAATGATATTTTGCATTCTTCATGGATGATATTTTTTTATATCCTCCCACAGCTCATTTTGTCTATGCTTATTGGTGCTCAAGGCCTAAATCCTGTTTCTGAGATGGTTTTGAAACTCAAGTGGGACAGACTTAAGGTCAAATTTTGGTTCCTGTAGATTTGATTTAATATTCTTCAACTTCAGCTTGAACTTGCATATGAGTATGCAATCAGTACCCACAATCAGTACCTGGCCCTGGTTTTCACAGCTTATATTGAGCTTCTCCAAGTGATTCTTTCCATAAATGTAATCAATTTGATTCCTATGTATGGAACACACAAATATTGACATACTAGGTACTGGTGAAATGAGATGGCTTGGCATGGGACATTTTGAATCGGATGATCTACTATGCTGGGGATGAATAGGTGAGAAAAAATGGGGTTGCTTTCATAAATAAAAAAGTCATTTCTGGATCCAAGATGAAATACAATGTGGTGAGTGACAGGATAATATCCAGACTCATACAAAGAAATCCAGGGAATACCACTATCATTCAAATATATGCACCAACAATTAGAGCCAAAGAGGAGGAAATGAAATATTTCTACCAACTTTGCAGTCGGAAATAGAATACGTGTGTGGAGGTCTGATAGAAATGCATGTAAAAAGATATGCATGCACCCAGACTGTATAAATTTGTGCATAACTGTACTTGTACACATTGGCATGTATGTGCATCTACATAGAGCTAAACAAATGTAGATCTTCATGTGCATGCTTATATACTTAACTACACATATAACAATCTACTTATATTTGCATGCATACATGCATGTCAATCTGTGTATCATATAATAGCATGTATGTAGGTGTGAATATGATGAAACCTGGTGAGATATTGGTTAAGAGCTAATTGAAAATATCCACAGTTGAAATCCACCAGTTGCTCCTTAAGAGATATGTGACAGCCTCTTTTCATAGAGTTGAGGAACCCAACAGGGCAGATCCGCTCTGTCTGTAGGATTGCTATGAGTTGGAATTGATTGGAGGGCAGTCGTTTTGCTTGTTTGTTTAGACTTGCATACAACTGCAATGTATGCAGACCTGCATATCATTCAAGTGTGGAAATCTTCAGGAAATGTTATGACAGAAGCATTCAGTTAAACTTTCTTCATTTTTAGTTCACACATGCCCTACTAATGACATTCATTTCCTGCATCAAAGCTGGTAGATAAAAACCTTTTCAACAATATAAATGGGTTTCATTGGTACAGGAAAGTCATTAAAAAGCCTGTATTTCATGGTGATGAGTTTCTATTATACTATGCAATCATTAGTGTGGAAGTCACATGTCCACCCATTTGCAAAGAAAAGAAGAGCTCACGCAATAGCTGTTACACATCAAATGCTTTCTATTCCTGTATCAGTAAAACTTGAGATATAGGAGAATATGCTTATTAGGGATGCAGATAGACAATGGCTGTATCTAATAATAAACCCAATGCCTGTGAGTCTATTCCTACTCATAGGATCCTTCCATATGATTTGCTAGAATATAAATCTCAGTGGAAGCACACTACCTATCTCTGTCCTGTGGATCAAAGCAACTGATAGTTTCAAATCCCTGTTATTTCAGTAAGCAGCCTGACATGTTACATAGTAAACCACCAGGGCTTCTTATCTGATAATAAAAAATTCAAACTTTTTGCCATCTAATTGGAACCAACTCATAGTTGACCTTTAAGTGGGTTGTCAGGAGTCTGTAAATGGCATTAGATCGTCCCCCTTTCCCCTTCAGTCATTGATTTATGGATTGTAACCACCAGAGAAGAGCTGCTTTAAGATTAGTAGCAAAACTCTCTACAAATTATGCCACCAGCATTTCCTCGTCTGATAACAGATTGGAATTTTCTCAGAATACATGCTTCTAGAAGCCATTACTAATTTGTAACAGTCTGTTCTGACCAGGATCTCCCTTTAGAGAGGCTTCGATGTGCTGATAAATCAAAGGGGATTTCTCTCTGATAGCTTGAATCCACTAAGGGCTCCAGGGGAGAAAGATGGGCAGTCTCTTCCTGTACAATTTACAGCTTTTGAAAATCCACTGGAGGGGTCAGTTCTTACTGAATGACAATGAATTTTGGGTTTGGTGACCACTAGAGGATACTGTTTTCCCTGCATATGCTAGAATAGTCCCAGATTATCATTCATCATAGCTATTAAGCAAATATGTCCTATCACACTGACATGGTTTAGAAGAACAAGGTTGAGATATTCCCTGTCTATAACCTGAACAACATTCCTATCAATTCTGTTCAATAAGCATTTATTGATGGATCTTCTTACATGTAAAAATACAGAGGGTCCACGAATGTAAAAGACAAGTGCCTTACATTCAATTAGTTCATATCTAGTGGAGAGATAGGAAGGGATATCACAGTGCTTGAAGAAAGACAGAGGAGTCAGTGTTTAGATTCTGCAGCAGGTTCCTTATGGTAGAGCTTAGAATAAGCAGCCAAGTTTGAAGATCAAAAGAAGAGAGGATGTCCTGCATAGAGGCCAGACAAAAAGCCTTAAGCAGACAATAATAACAAAGGAATTAATGATGAATACACATATGTGTGTCTGACAATCTTCAAGAGCTTATTTGCATGAGACATTCCTACACTTTACTTTGTACCGTTGTTCTCCAAAAAGCTCATAGATTGTAAAAAGAGCAAGGGCCATGTGGGGATGGCCATATATGACCTTTACCAACTTCACAAAGGGGAACTATCCCTTGATGTCAAACATGTCAACCACACTATCACATCTCTTTCTACACATCCCAACAACAATCTTATTGTTTTACTGGGTCTCAAATCAGAAGTGATAGCTCACGGACCACACAGAAACATATTGGGGTAGCCAGAAGATTATGATCCAGGTTAGTAGCAGAACACAGTTGGGACAGCTTCTGAAAAGTACTCACCAGTGCATGAGCTTTGAATCTCATGGATTTAGGCTAGTGTCACAAAGTCCTCAGTCCTGCAGGCATTTGCTGTCCTCTACGCCCCTCCTCCCCACCCCGAGCCCTCTAACAAATGTAAACAAAAGGACCTTAGCTCTGGTTCCATGGCATAGCAGTCCAAGGTCCGTTCTACCTCACATCTGGTCTCTGGTTCTCTACTGTGACTTTTGTGGCTGCTCTCATAGGTCCTGGTCTGAGTAGTTCAAGGACCTCTGGTCCTGAAGGATGCATTGTATTCTCTTGCTTGTTCTTTTCTGGTGGTGACATTCCTCCAATTCTGCTGCTGGATCCATTCAATTTAATGGCTAAACTAGCTAATCACCGTGTGGATTAGTGAGACCAGCAAATTCCTTTTTTGGACAGGCCAATACCCCCCATTTCCACGTGCCCACCCATCCATTTGGCAAAGTAAGTTAATGGGTAGGGATGCTATCTTTAGCAATAAACCCCAAATACCACATAGGTGATCTCTATCAAAAACAGTAATGAAAAGAAAAACAAAGAAAGAAACAAGAGAGAAATAGGAATTAAAATTATTTCTGAAGCAGACCTGTGAAACTTCTGCCAAAACAACAGAACATATGACTTAAATTGGAATGAAGAGAAAAGAGAGTTGTATTAAAAAGTGTAGGCAGCACAAAGACAGCCAAGTCTGACTTTTTGCTCCATAAAAGGGAACTATCCCATTCGACAACATTCACAGTACAAAACTAATTCCTATAAGATCACATTTAGTGTCCCTACTTCTGCAGGGATTGTACTACTTCTACTAATTTCAACATCAATCTTACTGCTTTGTTGTTGTTATGTGCCATTGAGTTGCTTGAGACTCAACAGCTCTGAAGCCTGCCCTGTCCTGAACCAGTCTTATTGACCAGGACACACTCAACTCCATTGCCCTAGTTACTGCATCAATCCATCTCATCTGGTATTTTTGCCTGCCCTGTGCTGTCTCTCTACTCTTTCAAGTGTGAAGTTCTTCTCCAAGGATCGGTCCCTCCTGGCCAGATGCCCAAAGTATGTGACATAGCTTCAAACTCAGCTTCCAAGGAGAAAATTTATTTCACCCTCTCCAATATGGACCTATTTGTTTTCTTGCAGGTCCAGGGTATGTTCAAGATTCTTCTCCAGCATAAAAAACTGAAGGTATCAATTTTTCTTCTGTTATCCTTAGTCATGTCTAGCTCTCTGATGTATAGCAAGTAATTGCTAAGACCATATCCTGATCACACAGACCTTAGTCTCTAGACTGACATCTTGATTCTCAGTACTCTAGAGAGATCCTTGACAGCAGATTTGCCTAATGAAATTTGTCTTTTGATTTCCTGACTGTTAGTGCCAAGAGTGTTGACTGTGCAACCATACGATTACTGCACTGTTGGTGATTGCCTTCAAATTGAGCATGACTCATAGTGACCCTCTGAACAAAAGGCCTGAAGCCCCTCTGCAACTATTGGCATTTATCAATGTTCATAGTGCTTCCAGAGACATGTTGTTTAGGAAGTGGATGCCACTCCTACTTCCAAATTACTAGGTGTGAAATCTATTTCAATAACTACACAGAAATGTATTCATGATTATGAGATTAATAAGGGAAAAATAACAGCTTATAATTCAAATGTTTGTTGTTGTTGTTGTTGTTATATACTATCAAGTTGGAAATGACCCATAGCTGAATCTCCAGCAGATTTTTCAGAGACAGAGGTAATTACACTGGAGGAGATTGCCCATTCTTCTTCTGCAGAGCACTTGGTGGATTTCAACCTCATGCCTTTGAAATTATGGTGTAGTTTCTTACCACCAGATCATCAAAATTACTCTTTCAGATTAGTAGCAGGATTCAATCTCTCAGTAGAGACAGCTTCTCAGAAATGATTGAAGACCCTTTGACCTTCAGTCTCACAGCTTAGGTCAGTGTTACAAAGTTCCCTTAGTCTTGCCAGTTATTATGTCCTCCTTCAGTCCTCTAGGAAGCATGGCTAAAGATCTCTGGTTCTGCCAGTGTGGGTTTGCAGCCCCAAGCCATCTCTGTCTCATATTGGTCTCTGGTTCTCTGCTGAGGCTGCTGTTGCTTTAGTGTAGACCCTGGTCTGGCTGATGCAAGAATCTCTAGTCCTGAAGTAGGCGCTCTGTTTCATCTTCCTTGTTATGTTGAGATTCCCAATTTCTGCCATTGAAACCACTCAATTTAAACCAAGTGGGATGATGAGATTAGCCAAGTCCCTTGTGTTGCTGCTGTTATGTAACTCTGAGTGTTGAACTGACCCATAGCTGATCCTCCAGTGGGTTTTTGGAGGTAATAAATTTCACAGGAGAGTATTGTCCATATTTCTCCCACAGAGCATCTGGTGGATTTGAACTGTATACCCTCAGGTTAACAGCGGAGCTCCTAACCACTGAATCACCAGAGTTCCCTTGTGGATAGGCTTGTGCACCCTATTTGTCCGATTCCACCCATTCGTGTGTCAAAATCAAAGTCAGGAATAGGGAAGCCTTTCAGAACAGTAAGTCCTTGACTTCACAGGAGTAAAAATTAATAAGTAGGTATTAAACACTTATTAATATTTGAAGGCAACAGCAATACAGAATAAGTGGATGAGCAGACATTTGTGGGTATCATAATTTGTGGGTATAATAAAAATATCATAATTGTTGTTATTGTTGCTGCTGTTGTTGATTGCATTTGAGTAGAGCACAACTCATAGTGACCCTATGAACAAAAGGCCTGAAGCCCCTCTACAACTATCTACATTTATAAAAGTTCATAGAGTTTCTGGAGGCATGCTGTTTAGGAAGCGGATGCCACTCCTGCTTTGGGTAAGTTTTATTTCCTCTTTCTTTTTTAAAAAGCAAAACTAAACTATCATATCCCTTTATTATCTTGGAACTTGTTACATTATCCAAACAGAATTCTCTCTGTATCATAGAAAAACTTCATGAAATATAAAGTGTAGTTGAATTATGTATCTCTAGAGTTCTGATCCATTCATATGTATGAATCATAAAGGTATTAGAGACATAGTTTTGTCAAGTATGCAGACTCTAGAAGAATTAAATGTGTTTACGTGTGTGTTGTATTGGCCTGAGTGTTGTTTTAATAGAGTATCTAAAAAAGAACAACCAACTTCTTAGTAAATGTAAACTATTTGAAGATGTTCTCCTGTGGAATGAGTAGCTTATATTGGTGGTTTGAAAAAGAAAATATAACAAATGTAAGAATAACTCCAGAGGGAAAAACATCTCATCAATGCCTCTGTCTGCTTGCCTTTGAGTCAGAATTGACTTATAACTGACCCTTCATTGGGTTTCCCAAGCTGTAAATTGCATCATGGAAGTTTTTCCATCTTTCTGCCTTGGAGCCACTAGTGGATCTGAACAGCTAAAAAGTCTCAGCCTATGGTTTAGGGTTAGCAGTACAACTCCCTATGGACTACATCACCAGAGCTCGGGATCTCATCAATGCTATTTGATTTAAGATGCTTTCCTAGTTCATCTTCCAGTTTTCAGATACATACAAAAGCAACTGAAAACACAATGGCTTGGATCAGGAACATCTTAATCTTTAAACTGACATTCTTCCTCCTTAACACTTTGGAGATGTTCTTGATGCCAGATTTTCCAAGTGCAACATATCTTTTGATTTCTTGACTGCTGTTCCCATGGGGATTGATTGTGGGTGGATTCAAGTAAAGCGAAGACTCTCAATTTTGTTTAAATTTTAACATTTTACAGAGTAGAGTTTCTTTCCATGTTCCATGCCTAAGAAGATACTAGGAAGAATTTCTACTCTAGAAACCAAATAGTCTCTCTAAGTCAGAATCAGCTTGATATCATCCCTTTCTCTCTCTCTCTCTCTCCACACACACACACACACACACATACACGCACAATAAATAATATTTCTATCAGAAGTTTCCTTGATGTTATTAGTTTTTATATAGATTAATTCTGCAGATATATTAAAATATGTTCTTCAGCAAAACAATATCAGGAAGCATCTCAAAAACTACAAGGGCAAGAAATAGATCTTTCTATATCAACACAATTCACAGTTGCTGTTTCAGCTACACAACCTCCATGAGCACTTAGAAAGATGAGACTAAAGATGAGATGTTTTTCCCTCTGGACTACTTGAAAGAGAAAACCTCTCAAAAGATATACACAACATCAAAAAATTGTGTTAGAGTTGCTATAATTCTTCTTGCCTCATGCTATATAAACAAAGAGATCTCTGGTAGCTTAGTGCTAAGGAATTGTGCTGCTAACCCCAAGGCACTTGATTTGAATCCATCAACAGCTCCATGAAGAAAGGTGGACACTCTCCTACCAAGTGGTTCATAGCCTCTGAAAGCCTGCTGGAGGGTCAGCTATAAGTCAATTCTGACTCAATGGTGTATAACCACAACAGTATTTTTTTTACATTAGCTGCAGTTTTGAATACTAGCTGAAGATAAAGTTTTACTTTCTTTTCTCTGTCCCCTTTCTTTTCTTTTACACACACACAGACACACACAACAGACCACAGCTTACAACTGATTTATATTTCAGTTTCTTAGGTTTTCTCTTCCATGATTTGGCATAGTAGACTCAGGGATAAACACATAATACGTTACAATTTTCAGGTGAAGAGAACTTAGAAGCCAGGCTTCTCAGAAAATGTAATTGTGGCTGTGACTTAAAGAGTATTATCTGAGGAGGGACAGCAAGTCATCACTCTCTTCTGGAATAAGCAAAGCCATCAGGAGAGGATCAGTCCTTTGCCATGACACTTCATATCCTACTGAAATAAAGACACTACTGTTAAGGTAGAATTCACTTCCCTGTCTCCTTCTCATTATTTCCTTGCTTGTCATTGTTTTCCCCTTATTTTAACAATGACAAACAGGAAATAATGAGAAAGGCAGGACGTGAATTGAACCTTAACAGTGGTGTCTTTATTTTAGTAGGATATGAAGGTTCATGGCAAAGGACTGATTGGAAGAGGTCCTTATTTGTTCCCATTCCAAAGAGAATGTAATACAACAGAATTTGGGAATTATTGAACAATATCATTATCACATGAAAGCAAATTACTGCTGAAGTTCATTTAAAAATGGCTAGAATAGTACATAGACTGGGAACTGCCAGAAGTTGAAGCATGACTTGGAAGAGAGTATGGCATGAAGGATATCATTACTGATGTCACATGGATCCTGATTGAAAGTAAAACAAACAAACAAACAAACAAACAAACAAACAAACAAAACAAGAAGAATGTCTATATGTGCTTTGTTGACTACACAAAGGCATTTGTGTGGATCATAACAAGTTGTGTCTGACATTGAGAAAAATGAGAGTCCCAGAGCACTTAATTTTGCTCATGCAAAACTTACACCTAGACCAGGAAGCTGTCATAAGAACAGAGCAAAGGAATATTGCATGGCTTAAATTGAAGGGGAGTGTGACAGGCCTGTATTCTCTCTCCATACCTATTTAATCTGTATACTGATCAAATTATACAAGAAGTTGAACTCTATGAGGAGGAGTGTGGCATTAGGAATGATAGCCTGAGTTATGCAGATGACACAACATTGCTTGCTGAAAGTGAGCAGAACTCAACATACTTGTTGCAGAAGATCAAGGAATGCAGTCTTCAGTATGGATTGCATCTACCAATAGGCAACATCATGATGGATGGAGAAGAGATTGAAACTGTCAACAACTTCATCTTGCTTGGATCCACAATTAACATCCTTGGTATCAGGAGTAAAAAATAAGGAGATGTATTGCACTGGCAAAGTCTGCAGCTAGGGACCTCTTCAACTTATTGAGCAGTAATAATGTCAATTTGAAGATTAAGGTGTGTCTGATTCAGGACATGGTCTTTCTGATCACTTGCTATGCATCTGAGAATTGGACAGTGAATAAAGACGACAAAAGAATAATTGATGCCTTTGAGCTATGGTGTTGAAGAAGATCACTTAACATCCCATGGACATACAAATATGTGTTCTTGGAGGCAAGGATGATGAGGCTTTCTTCACCTCACATGCTGTGGAGATGTTGCTAGGAGGATCTATTCCTTGGAGAGGGACATGATGTTTGGAAGACTGGAGGGTTGGTGAAGGAAAGAAATATATCTAACCAGGCTGGAATAGGCTGTAGCATGTCGGAAGTGTGAGAATGGCACAGAAAAGGACAGAGTTCAGATCTGTTGTTCATAGGGTCACTATAAGTCCTGTTCAACTCAACAGCAACTAATGACAACAACAACAACAGCAGCAACAACAACAACAACAACAACAACAACAACAACATTATTTCCCTGGAGCAGGTTTGAAGCTGTCACTGGTGCGTATGTAGATGTCTGCCTGTGTTTCCTCCCCCTTTCTCTAATTATTAATAATTTTTAATGCAACTTATATCTTTTTATAGCATATTATTTCTACTTAATTTCCCCCCTTTCATTAATTGTTGCATATTTTCCTCCCTGCCCATACCTTCACCCACTTCATTTTTCTCTTTGAAAAGAAAGAAAAAATTATTTCATTGTGATACAATGCCCTCCCAAGTCCATAGTCTACTTTACTATGCATTTCTTTTTCTGTAATCTTGTCATGAAAATAATACCTAATCCTATATTCCTTTCAAACAATTCTCTCCTTCATCAGTTTCAATGCAGTATACATTATTTATCTCCTCTTTTCTTAGGTTCCTCCCAACCCCAATGTCAAACCCGCTTTACAACAGTGGCACAATGCAGTATTTGTTCTTTTGTGACTGAGATATTTCCCTCAGCATAATATATTCCAGGGTTACCCATTTTGTGTAATATTTCATGAGTTCTTTGTTTTTCAATGAAACATAGCATTCTGTTGTGTGAATATACCATAGCTTCTCTATCCAGTCGTTTGTTGATGGGCACTTGGGTTGTTTCCAGCTCTTTGCTAGTGTGAACAAAGCAGCTGTAAATATAGATGTGCATATATATGCTTGGGTGGCAGTAGAGGTTTCTTTAGGGTATATTTCCAGCAATGGAATTGCTGGACCAGATGGTATTTCTATTTGCAACTTTTTGAGAAAGTGCCATACAGCCTTCCATAGTGGTTGTACCATTTTACACTCCCATCAACAATAAATAAGGGTTCCAATTTCCCGACAACCTCGCCAGCGTTTGAAGTTTGCTGCTCTGTTGAATTTTGCTATTCCTACTGGGGTAAGATGATAGCTCATAGTTGTTTTAACTTGCATCTCTCTTAAGCTAGGGATTTTGAACATTTTCATGTGTTTGTTAGCCATTTGAATATCTTCTTTGGTGAAATGTCTGTTCATATCCTGTGCCCATTTTTCAATTGGATTGTTTACCTTTATCTTGTGATGCTATTCTATAAATTCTAGATATAAGACCCTTATCAGACATGTCATTTCCAAATATTTTTCCTCAGTCGGTGGCTTCCCTTTTAACCCTGTTTTGGAGAAGTTTTTGGATGTGCATAGGGATTTGATTCTTAGAAGGCCCCATTCATTTTATCCTATTTTATCCTCAACTGGTTGTAGGTTTTTCAGGATGCTTGGAAGACTATTTATGTTGTGGATTAGGACTTCTAGAGTTCTTCCAAGCTTTTCTCTAATAAAGTTTATAGTCTTTGGGCTTAGTCCCAGGTACTTGGTCCAATTTGATTGGATTTTTGTATGGAGTGAGGTGTGGATCTTGCTGGAGGGTTATTAAAAATCACTATAATTAATTTTAATGAAAATTTACAGAGTCTTTGGATTTTAATTTATTCATTGTTGCTTGAGTTTTTTACAGATGTTGATGTTGTTGTTAAGTGCTGTCGAGTCGCTTGTGACTCACAGTGACACTATATACAACAGCCCTAGACTCTGCTCTGTCCTGTGCCAATCTCACTGTCTCTGGCACACCCATCCCAGTTTTGCCAACACCATTTATTAAAAAGGCTGTCGTTTCCCCACTTAACTGATGTCACCTCCTTGTCAAAAATCAGTTGACCATAGATGTTGTTGTTGTTATGTGCCTTCGAGTTGCTTGCGACTCATAGCGACCCTATGTACAACAGCCCTAAACTCTGCTCTGTCCTGTGCCAATCGCAC